>NC_139669.1:3617737-3642737 GCF_951799395.1 Argentina silus
GGCAATGGTGCACCGGAGGCGGTGAGAAAACCGCCTTTTTAATCCAGTCCACTGAAAATGACCAATAGTGACACGAGCCCTCTGTCACCCCATATGGATGTGGCTGCCTGGGGAGGAGTAAACAGTAATGATATCACAAAGTCTGCAACACTCTGAGCTAGCTGCCCTCGGTGGTGGAAGACCTTGTGGTGTGATGCTCTGCCCTGGGCAGACAGTGTCCAGGACTCCATGAAAGCACACTACATTAGTCTACCCGCTGGTCAGCCAGCCAGTCAGCCAGCCAGTCAGCCAGCCAGCCAGCCAGCCAGTCAGCCAGTCAGTGTGATCTCCCAGCATATCACTGGAGCGCGGACGGCCAAGCAAACAGCATCATGTTAGTCTTGGCCAGAGGGGGGCATCATCTCCTCTAGGAGGGTGGACATGAAAGGGCAAACACACCCTTGTGCTGCCAACGCAAACAGTGACCTCCCCACCCCACCCCACCCCTCCCCTCCTCACCCCTCCCCTCCCCACCTCCTCCGCCCCTCCTCTTATTACCCAGAGATTAAGCTGAGTGCCAGGGTCCTGGCAGCCATTTTGAGAACCCACTATGACCACAACCATGTGCATCTTAAGTTACCCCCGCTCCCCCCAACCGCAACCCCAACCTCCCTCTTCAACGAACCCCACGGTTTACTGTGTGACACGAGTGTCACAGTTTCACATTCCCCAACTCCTCGGAGAGCACTGTTGTTTAGTTCCGCCAGGGCCAGAGAAAGGCGAGGAATTCACTTTCTCTGGAGAATTAAAAAGGTCAGTTTGGTCGGAGTGAACTGAGCCTTTAGGATAAACACGTTAAGCGTGGTGCTGTGGCGGGGGTTGACATGGGGTGGGATTGGGGGATGTAGGGAGCTGACAATTTCCACACGCTGGCACATTTTTGGAGGTTTGCAAGTTAACACACAGTCTGCCAGGCTCACACCCGACCCTGTTTGGTGTTGGGTTTTTTTGTGATGACATTTGTTTTTATTTTTTCTGTTTGGTGTTTATTCGAGCTCTGGAGGTGAAACCTGCCCACTTCCTCATACAGATCCCCCTCTGTGTGTGTGTGTGTGTGTGTGTGTGTACACATACAACCCCCCACCTCTCAAACACTCTCTTACACATACAGATTTAGGTTTTATGGTAAACCTCTGAACAAACAACAAGTCTATCTCAAGCAGACTTGAGAAACACTGAAGCCCACAAATGTTTGTGTGCGTGGTCACTCCACAGATGGTCTGCTTTAATATGGCTCAGGGATCAGGCTGGGGATTTATGCCCAGTCTTTGGGACATTTCTATATCCCCCTGAGAGCAGCTGTCTCTCACCTCTGGAGACCCTGACTGTCTGTGTCATCTTTGAGCCAAGATGGCCACTCCCTCGGGAGCCATGTTGAACAATAAAGGTGTAACTAGCTCTTAAAACAGGAAACAGACCTGTAACCCAGGGGCGTTAGTCTTGTCTCTGGACTTTGATGGACTGAAGATTGTCGTTATGCAGCCTGTGAAGGAACAGGACTTTGTTTTCTTTTAACCCCTTTGTGGTTTTACCTAATAACAAAGGGTAAGAAAACAGCAAGCGTTTGAAGGGCTTGAGCTGTTTTCACGCTGCTCTAATGTCTTTGCGTTCGGAGACGTGTGGGACCCACTCGTTTTCTCTGTGCTTCAGTGTGTTGTACTGTAGATGCTGTGTAGGCTCACATCACGCTTTACCTCTTTCTTCACTCTCCTCCCCCCAGGACACTCCTGCAAACTGCTGACCAAGAACATGGGCATGCTGGTGATCAACGAAGACACCCTGGACGTGAGTAGACTGCACTCAGGAGTAGACTGCACCCAGGAGTAGACTGCACCCAGGAGTAGACTGCACCCAGGAGTAGACCGCACCCAGGAGCCGCTGCTGATAAGGAGCTTTATTACTGTCCTGTGTGTCGTCACTCAAATCAAACTCTTATCAAATCAAACTTTATTGATATAGCTCGTTTCATACACGGATTACCGCGCGTTACAAGGAGCTCCGCAGGAAAATAATTAAAAGCAGAGAGAACAAATTAAAAGACAACGAGGATAAAATAAAAAAATAAAAAAGTACGACAGCCATGGGAGTTCAAACATTAAACGCAGAGAACTAGTGAGGCCTGTAGTGCTGTAATGCATGGTGTATAATAACGTTTAAATGTGATAAAACCTCATAGAACACTGACTTACAGTACAACTGTACACTCCTCCATTGTGGGCCCCATGTCTTATATAGGTTATAGGTCATGGGTTTTGTAGTTCTATTCCTGGTTGTTCCTAGTCCTGTCACTCAAATATAATACAAATGGTAGTTCTCCCCCTCAACTCTCATTGTGATCATAATCCATAATCTCGTGCTTGAAAAAACACCATTGGGTCTTCGTTTGCACCTTGAAACTCCAAAGGCTTAAACAGGCTCTTTGTGCCAAAGGTTAGTCACCACCACCACCACCACCGCCACCAATGCTTTGATCCAATGACCAGTGTAATCCTACTTAAGACCAAGCCTGGAGTGTGTTCCACCGTCAGTGGTGTCGGTGACTGTTAGCCGTAGTACTGTTAGGTGGAAACTCACAGGATTTGCGGTGCTGTGAATGGAGGATGAGTGGCAGCTCAAAGGGTTGTATTGGTGTTGAGTTTATGCTAGACTCTGGGCCTTCGGACTGTGTGTTTGAAGAAGGTTTCCCCTGTCAACATGTTGTCAGAGAAACTGCCTGACGAATGTGATCTCAAAACAAGCAGCGATGCTTTTGACTGCCCTCACTGTCGGCAACGTTGACCTGGCTTCCTTTATCATAATTTCCCTTTGTTCTTTAGTTCCTTCAACCTCTCTCTCTCTCTCTCTCTCTCTCTCTCTCTCTCTCTCTCTCCCTCTCCCTCTCTCTCTCCCTCTCTCCCCCTCCCTCATTCTTTGTGGCTTCTCTGACTCTTGTGTAACAACCCGACTTGTTGTTCTAGTTGCCTGTGGTAACCACAGCCCAGATGCCTCCAAGTCACACTCATAGCGGAAGAGAGAAGAGAGGTCTCTGTATCCAGATCATGAACCCCATCTAGTCATAGGGCTGGTGGTTGGGGCTGGGGGTCGGGGGGCTGACAGGGCCTGTGGGATGGAGAGGGGATGTCGGCACATCGCCAGAGCCCAGCATGCCTCTTCTGTAAGACGGAGAGAAGGAGGCCTGAACAGAGAGAAAGAGGCCGGGGGGACCCCTCTACACACCCTGCCCGAACCCCCTTTACTTACTTACATACCCACACACACACACACACACACACACACACATGCCCGAAGCCTCTTTAACCCCCTTTACAAGCCCAGCAGAGAGGTCAGCTGGCCCCTGCAGGGAGAGTCTTGTCTGTTGTCGCTGGTACGGAAGAGGGCTGGGCTCTGCTCTTCCCGGGCAGGAAGCTGGGGAGCCAGGCCGCGGACGGAGGAGGAACCCCTCGCTGGGCTGAGTGTGTCTGAACAGGAGGGGATGGAGGAAGGGAGGGATGGAGGAAGGGGAGGATGGAGGAAGGGCGGTGGGGGACGCACCGATGACGGACTGCCTTCACTCTGTCAGCCAGTCGTTTAGCGTGATAAATGAAGTGGGGTTAGAAACCTCGGACTGGGCCGTTCATAAAGCACACGGACGGCCTTTGAAATGTCAGCTCCCATTCTCCTGTGGCTCTGCAGATGCTTATATAAGGTTTGTTTGTAAAACATGGACGGAGGAATTCTCTCCCCCAACGCGGGGCTCAATGAACAGAGGTCCGGTGGTGCTGGGAATTGGTGGGCTCTCATGTTGCGAAAGCGAGTAATTGGAGCATGTCTTGCCTTCGCTGTGTTTAGAAACAGTTATCGAAGAGAGGGGGCGAAGTTTTCGACGGGTTGAGAGGGGGCTGAGGTATCCTCTGTGCTAAATCTTACAACCCCAGGAGACCCCTGAATAAAACTTGTTCTCCAGATAAAGGAAGGTGTTGGGCCATTGGCTGCGGCTTCAACTTGTGCTCAGAGGCTGAGGTAGTCAGGAGGAGCTCTGATGAGTTGGGAGGAAGCCAAGGACTGTGTACGGTCCATAGTCACTTTATACTTTATATATATATATATATATACTGCACGTGTCACTATTATACAGTGCTGTTGTCTTTCACAAACTTTCCTTAAAAAGGTGAATCGAGTATTGCGTATCAGAATTGTGTGTGTGTGTGTGCGTGCGTGCATGTGTGTATGTGGTGCAGAAAGAGACTAGGGCAGAGGAGGGTTAGGGTTAGGCGTGTCATGGAATATTATTTTCTCAGACATCCCTAGACGATCTGCCTGATGTTCAGTGACAGGTGGCGTTACCATAGACGAACACTCTGGGCCAGGAGACTGACAGGGAATTATGTGTGTGTCTGTGTCTGTGTCTGTCTGTCTGTCTGTGTGTGTGTGTGTGTGTGTGTGTGTGTGTGTGTGTGTGTGTCTGTGTCTGTCTGTCTGTCTGTCTGTGTGTGTGTGTGTGTGTGTGTGCGTTTTGTTTATCTTTTGGCTGAAGAGCCAAATGTAATAGGCAAGAGATGATATGCTCTCCCCCGTCAAGTGTGTCATGTCCTGTTGGCTACATCACTCGAGCTAAAGAACATCAACAAAGTCTTGACGGAGGCTCTTACGCGTTTCTGAATGTACGCCGTACAGCCACTGCTAAACCAAACACCATGGAGTCACATAAGCTAAAATGCTCACGATAGCCATAACAAAGAGGCTTCTGCAGGAGACACGTAGCATTAGCGCTAATATTCCTTGGTGGAAATGGGGGAGAAATTGGGGACCCTACTTGAGGAAATGGCCGCAGTGTTTAATTGCTGTTATCGTGAATGGTGATATATAGGTTGTATCCAAACATAAGGCCTACATTCTCAGACCCATTCTATACAAAGTTGGTTAAACATACGTCCATACAGGATGAGCGTTTTTTCTCGGATGCTTTCACACCAAGTACTGTGCCAGCTCACCCTTTTAAGAAATGCTCCTTTTGGTCGCACGGGTGAATACAGATGTCAAATACAGGTCTATGATTACTCTTGTACAGTGTGTACTCTTATACATACACACACACACACACACACACACACACACACACACACACATGTCAGCCCGCATACTGTTTCATGGCCCCCATCAGGGATGGCCACACTAATGTGGAGAAGTCCTCACAGCTGCACTCCTCCCTGTATCCTCTCTCGTTCAATTTCTCTCTCTTCCTCTCTTCCCCTCTCTCTTTTTGGCTCTCCCTCTGTGAAACCTGAAGCCCTTCTCTCCAAATATTTCCTTTAAGCTTGGGTTTCAGGACTTTGTTATGCCAGGCGAAGGCTGCATGGTCCCGTTGGTGCAATCTCCCTGCCCTTAGGTACCTGACCTCCGCACCAAACCCCTCCCTGCGCAGCCCCGCTCCTGACCGCCAGGTCATCCCAATCTCATAACGGCCCCGCCTGCTCCGGAGCCATCTGTTCAATGCGTTTGGTGTGACCCAAGGTGGCAACACCATACCTTTGGGTGGGAAAGGCCCAAGGGCCTAACCAAGTCTTGTAACCCAGCTGATGCATTCTCTCTCTCTCTCTCACTCTCTCTCTATCTCTCTCTCTCACACGCACGCACACACACACACACACACACACACACACACACACACACACACACACACACACTCAGCCACATCACCCCTACTCAGGTACTCTACCACACACACACACATACACACACACACACACACACACACACACACACACACACACACACACACACACACCCTTGTACTTTATATGGGCTTCACACCCACCTCGCACTCGGACCACCCCACACGCCTGCCACAATCTCCCCGCCCTTCTCCACGTGTGGTTCTTTCTCAAGGCACAGCCACGAGGCAAACCTGTCGAGTTTAGTCCGAACATGAATGTGTTCATATTTCACTTCTTTTCACTGTCCTCACTGTTCACTACTCCCTTCCACAGCGGCAGCTGGTGGACGATTGTAATAACATGCTCAAAAGGACTAGCGTTATCCCGGTCCTTGCTCTTCTACCTCTGTCCAAGTTCATGTCATGTAGTACAGATGATCTGAATGCTTGATTTCCTGCGTGCTCCGAGCCCTAACTCGGTTAGAAATATGGAAGGTCAGTTTCAGTCCTTTTCAATTTAGAAATCTTGTTTGTTCAACTGCTAACAGGAACATATAAGCAAGTTTCCCAGAAGTAATCTGACTTTGACAGCCAGTACCACATACTTAATAGTATTATTTATTTTTTACTGCATAACAACAATCACAAGGATGCGTTTAAGCCCTCACCAGACAGAAGTAGCCGAAATTGAATGACAATTTGACAGACGTCTGCATTCACCGTTAAACCCATGTAATTGATTACTCTGGCAGCGTGTCCGTTTCCTGCTCTTGAATGAACACTGGCCTCAACTAGATTAGTCCCAAACGTGTGTGTTTGCTTTGACCTTCTCCGTAGTAATGTATGCACAGGCCTACAAAACGCCACGAATCTTATCCTACCAACAGTATTACTATGATGAAGATCACTTGTGTGTCCGTTCAGACAGGTTAACAGAAATGTGTCTTTTGTATTTCGTCTGCCTAAAATCGACGTTATTTCCTTGGCCGTGGCCCGGTGCCCAATGCTTATTCCCTCACCCTCTTTTATGAGGTCATCCATACCTGTTCTGGTTCCGGTCACTCTGAAAGTGGATCCTTAATTGGTTTTACTTTCTAATGCGTTTGCCATTTGGGAGACGATGATGGGACCTGAATTGAAAATATGATATCGTAACGAATCTACGGCCCGTCATCCTAGGCTTTCCTGAGGAAGCTGGTCTAACATATTAAAACGGCACCAGGCCTTATTTTTAATATGGTTTTTCTTTTTAGGGCGTTTCTGCTTTTATTGGGATAGAGACAGAGTAGAGATCGACAGGAAGGATGGGGAGAGAGAGGAGGGATGACATGCAAGACGTGTCGAGAGTCGGAATCGAACCAGGAACCTTGCGATTTTGTGGTATGCGCATTAGTGTGCTACGCCACTAAGCCCTCCGGCACAAGGCCTTATTAACAATCCTTATATTTATGGCTTTTCATCGTAGCTTGTCATCACGGCGCTATATTTCACAGAGCTCAATAATACATCCATTCAGATTGTGAACTCAGTTGCTCAGTTTGAGTAATCGCTTCTTGGCCCGGGTCTGGACCTGTCCAATAGGCATGTAAACCATGGCCCCCGCAAACATGGAGGACAGCTGCTGCCTTCTGCACAGCAGCTTGGGATGAGCTACAGGAGTGGACAGGACAGGGCTTATCTTTTTAACAGCCCTCGTTGATTTAGGGACTTATAAGATACAGGCCCTCTGAGGATGGACGTGAACGATGGGGTTGTGACTTACAGTACGCTCCGGTTAGAATCTCTCTCTCTCTCTCTCTCTCTCTCTTTCTCTCTCTCTCTCTTCTGCACAGCACTGACTCTGGATCTGTTGAAATCTGCATGGTAGGGATTGTTGTGTGACCTGCACTCTTCTCATATTCAGACTTGAAACGTAGAATTGTACACGCAGGTCCGCCTGACAAACGCGGTCTAGGGTGTCTCTCCTCACGGGAGCCGCGGTCTTTTACGAGCCCTGCTCATCGCTCCAGCAGATGATCCAGGAATCATGTGACCCTTTTATGGGGGAAATTATACTGAGGTTCAGTGCATTCCCCAGCCAAGCACAAACCCTCGGCCTGTATGAACTAACCCTTACAATAACAGTCTCCTCTTTAAGGCCCTGCTTGCCATTTTTAAGGATAATTCTCCTTCAGTTGAAATGTGAAACTGGAGAGGTCATGTTGAGGATCCATATTTTTCATGTCAGGGGTGATTAAAATCGCCAGGTTTAATCAACATATGGAAATATTCCTGGCGTCCAGTTTGAACAAATTCAGCTGGCTCGAGACATTCCTGAAAAATAGGTCGTAAACCCAGACCACTGTACTGTACCGGATGCCGAGAACAAAATTATGAAACGTTATAAAATCCCCTTCGCGCTTCCTTCAAGCTGTTGTTATTAATTCCCAATACTATGTGAAGTTATGCTTTCTCAAACGAACCATCACACTATTTCTTATGATGCATGGCATATGTATATTTTTGTTCCTTTGGTTATTTTATTGATGATTCTGTCATCGAATGCTGTTCTTTCATCTGTATCAAACCTAAATTGGCTTGCGAAACCCAAAGACTTTTCATATTGCCTTCCCA
Organism: Argentina silus; assembly: GCF_951799395.1. Taxonomy (NCBI): domain Eukaryota; kingdom Metazoa; phylum Chordata; class Actinopteri; order Argentiniformes; family Argentinidae; genus Argentina; species Argentina silus. The sequence goes on from NC_139669.1 coordinate 3,626,022, forward strand.
GTAATGTACTAACAGGGTCAAATAGAAGGTCAATTAAAATCACTGGAGAATACGGCTGCTGAGTGGGTTGTTCTCTCAAAAGCATTACACTGAAAACCTCAAATGTATTTACTTTACTAGAGTGAACATGAGTGAAAATGTGTCTTATCGTGTACTAAGATGTTCTAATGATGAGCACATGTGTCGTGTGTCTGACACTAAAATGCCCTGTGACTTTTATTCTTTTGAATTCATTCTTTCCTTTTTATCTATTTTATGTAAAGCACTTTGAATTGCCTCTCTGTATGAAATGTGCTATATAAATAGCCTTGCCTTGCCTTGTCTATGTCTATGCAGGGGACCAGGGAGACCCTCAGTCACCATTGTGGAATGCTAGGAGACGCCCTCTACAAGGAGAACGACTTCGCCCTCATCATCGATGGAACAACGCTCAAATATGCCCTCACGTTTGGAGCACGGCAGTATTTCCTGGACCTGGCCTTGTCGTGTAAAGCAGTTATATGCTGCAGGTAAGGCTGCCTAGTCATGATGAGAACACATCAATATTAAACATCATCAATAGGAACATATTCCACAGCCAGACTCATAACTCCTGTCACTCATTACTGTTCCAAATGTGGAATATTCATACAGTTGTCACCCAGTGCTCATTTTCCCTACCCCTATATTGTTTGGTAAGGAAATTACTAAATCACATATTTGGTTCCTTACCCTGAAAGGAGTCTATGGACAGATGTGATTTTGTGATTTGGGTGAACTATCCCTTTTAAATAAGTGTTTTTCAGGCACAAGTGAAGTTCGGTCTATCTTGAGAGAGAAAAAAACTCCCTGTACAGAAAGTCATCAAACGCAGCCTTCCGGTCCAGTAGTCTTTAGAGTCAGATCAAATCAGGTCACAGCTTTCCTAGATTTTCACAGCGGCACGCAGATTCTACTGACGAATGGAAAGGAGTGTTTATCTAAAAAAACTGATAATTGAATTCACGCTGCTTTCCTGCGAAATGCTGGCATCGCAAACTTCTTCTACGTGCGCTTTGAAAACAGTAGCATGGGTGGAGGAAGCGCAGTTCAGGTTGAGATTGCAGAAAAAAGATGGGTTACATAGAGGGGTGTGGACTTACTTACTAATTTCTGAGGGCACTTTTTACCTCCTGCGGCCCCAGAATCTCAATTGAGAGATGAGATTCTCGGATCCGAGATTACGCTTTCCCTTCACACAGTAAAAGTGCTATGCATTGACCCACACAGTAAAAGGCAGTTGTTTAGTCTGTCATTAATCATGTGTTTTTACTGCAGAAATGTTCAACCTGAGGTAGTCAAGTTAAATTGCCGACGTTAGAATTGCGAAGGTGCAGTCAGTCAGTCTGTTGGATCTACCCAGGCCACATAAATAAAAGGAAGTGCTTTTGCGAGCAAGGGACCGTAACGAGGTCCGGCCAGAAATCAGCGCCATGTTCCAGGAACAACAACAAACTACAGGTGCCACTGCCATGATCCAACGCATGACGTCAGCCCTTTTTCTCCTTGCTCTGCTGTGTTCTGGCTCGTTATACACGGCCTCGGAGCAAGAGCAGGCCTGCGAGATGAACGAGGTCTCTTTAGGCATGTAGGAAATCACCATGAACCGCCTGGTGGGAATTCACTAACCGAATGACGGTATGTAGTTTACAACGCATCCTCCTGAGACTGGCTCTACTGTACTGTACATTACACCACTGAGGCCTGGGATAGAGTCGAGGAAGCTCCGTAGCAGGGGAAGGCCTGTGTGTGCGTGTGTGTGTGCGTACGTGTGTAGGTGTGTGTGAGTGTGTGCATGTGTGCGTGCGTGCATGTGAGTGTAAGAGTTTGAGATCTCATGAAGGAGGGGCCACAGGAAGTGTCAGATCCATCACATGACGAGTGGTTCTAGTTTACGGGCGAGCCAGGCAGGTCAGCCAGTCAGACAGAGGTCAGAGGAGAGGGATCAGCAGGCAGGGGGGAAGGAAAACGTCTGTCATCCAGAATTACCATCCAGAAAATTAGATAAATTGCTTGTGTAAAAACCTAAAGAAACATGTTCTTTAGAAAGGCTGTCAAGCCAGTAGCGCTCACTCTGCTTTGAGCTCAGCCCTACACAGTCTCTCATATTGGGTTGGTTATTTCAACAGGCAACACCCTCACAACTCATTTTGCTCTTTTAGCGATTTTTAGCGATTTTAACGATGCAGTATACTTGGCTCCCCCTTCTAAACAAATCTTCCTGTATGTAGCTGTGCCTCACAAAAAAACGGTCAGTGAAATAAAGTGTGAAGTATGCTGACTGGAGGAAAATGGACAATGAAGTCATGTACTGGTCCTCTGTGGCTCAGTTGGTAGAGCATGGCGCTAAAAACGTTAGGTTGTGGGTTCGATTCCTGCTGGGACCATATGTACTGAAATGTATGCACTCACTGCAATGTAAGTCGCTTTGGATAAAAGCGTCAGCTAAATGGCATATATTGTATATATTACATATATTATGTGCATCTTCTCTTACGATAACACCCTGTGTCCCTTCTCTCCCTGCAGGGTGTCCCCGCTGCAGAAGTCTGAGGTGGTGGAGATGGTGAAGAAGCAGGTGAAGGTGATCACGCTGGCAATCGGCGACGGTGCCAACGACGTGGGCATGATCCAGACGGCTCACGTTGGCGTCGGCATCTCTGGCAACGAAGGCCTGCAAGCTGCCAACTCCTCTGACTATTCCATCGCCCAGGTGAGGTGGTGGAGATGGCCTGGAGTTTGTTGTCATTGTTAAGCTCTATTTTTACCAGGGTAGTTGATTGAGAACTGTGTGTACAACATTGACCTTGGGAGGAGATGCTGTTGAAAAGAGAGGGGTTTAGTGAGCCAATTGGAAGGTGGAGATGTCAAGTTAACTACAATAGAACAGCAGTAAGTGTTGGAAATGTAGCCAACAAGGGGTTACAGGTTTTTACAACATTTCAGCAGGTGTTTGAGAATCGCCAGATCAGATGTGTCTGCTGACACCCAATTCCACAGTGCAGTTCTAGAGAAACCGATCTGTACAATCCCATGTAAACCTCCAGTATTATTATATCCCAGTAAGTTTCTCTGAAACTCGTCTCACATATTGTGCTAAAAGCAGCATTGTGCCACCAACAAAAGCCACAGAGCTCTTATATCAATGTGCCTCCATTTCATGTGATAGACCACTGTCTTTGCCTCACTCTACAACTTGTTCATATAGCCACAGGCTCTACGAGTGATGGAAGCCAGTAGTTGAGTAAAGCACAATCTAGAACATTCTCTACGTCTCAGCGTTAGGTTACCACAGGAGAGACTCAGGCTTGTCTTAAGTGCCCCTGCTATCCACATGACATTTAGAAAGTGTACATCTGACGAAAGCGCACTGCGCCACATAATCCATTTAGGGTGCATCCCGGCGAAGGATCCAATAACCTTCCAGACATGTTTATTGGCATGAATGGTCTATCGCGGTACAGGACCATCAACGTGCTGCGTAATGAAATCATTCCTTGAAATTGTATAAATAGTTTTTTTTTACCTCCTTAAATTGAACAGACTGCTGTCAGATGTTTCTAGTGTTATGTGACTGTTTTTTTATTTTTTATGAACTGGGTTATTCCCGATACCTGTGAGGTATTGCTGTAATTACTGTAGTAACAACATTGGATTAATATGTCGTTGAATAGTAATTTGGGGTCTTTATTCCTTGTGTAATAACACAGGCTGCTCAACTACATTACTGTGCAGTTAGCAATACTGTTGTTTATGTGTCATATAACAGCATGTTCATAAGATGTTTTTTCTGTTCCTATGAGTAATTACAGTGTTACTACACATGTATCGTATAGGTACAACTTCATGTAAAATATTACCAACCCCTGCTCTTCTTGATCATCTGAATAAAGCAGAGGGGCTTAGACCCAAGCGCCTGCTGTCCATCAGTCATCAGCTCACTGCTGTGGTAACTAGCTGTTTGATCCCCCAGCACCAGGGGTCACAGGAACACGAGGCCTTGAGACACTCCCATCTGCTAAGGGATACCGTCTCCTCTCCTGCTGCTGTTCTAGCGAAAGACGACCGAGACTCCAAATAATCACAATTCTGTTTGCTTAAAGGTCGCAACAGAGCCGTGCGTTGTATAGAAGGCCTATGCATTTCATCCGAGTTACATAAATCAGAGGTTGTTTTGTTGCTGAGTGCCGGAATGCTGGATGAGATGCATCATTCAGCCCCCCCCCCTCTGTCCTACACTGTTTGCTTTGTGAGAGAGAGGTCAAGCTTGTTGGTAACCAACCACAAAACAATTTCCTAATCACGACCCGCTCAATTTAATTACAGTTATCAGCAAGTGATTACATTGAAATGGGATGTGCACCGCATGCCCCAAATAGTAGGATTATCAGAAACCCATTTGGGTATTATGACAAAGCCCTATGAGAGCAGACCCCCACTCAGTTTCTCCCCTTTTCAACAACTTAAGGCAAAGTTAAGCCCAGCAGAATCAAACTGTGACAAAATATGCCAGGAATGTGTTGGTGAAGACCTTGCCCTCTCCTCCCCTGCAAGCCCTCAGCTTCCTGCTGTCAAATATCACGATAAGATTGTTCCTTTATTTAATCCAAATGTTCCTTTTAAATGCTCTTATTCCAGGAGGGATATCCCTCCCCCCCGAACCAGGATCGCCAGGGAAACGGAGGACTGTGTACTGTATAATGACTGATTTACACTTGTTTTGTTATTCATTTATCTTGGCCTCCTCTTCTCCCCTCCTCCCTTTCCTACAGTTCAAATACTTGAAGAATCTATTGCTGGTCCACGGAGCCTGGAATTACAACCGTGTGGCCAAGTGCATCCTGTACTGCTTCTATAAGAACATTGTCCTCTACATCATTGAGGTAAGTCAGTCAGCTGCCTCGACACCAGACGTTGAGGTGATTGGCACACACAGTGAATATTTCCATATGGTATTAGAAGGTTGAAGCAAAGGATACTTGTTTGGTTTTCCATATTTGTACTACAGTATTTTGGGTGGCTGCGTGATACACGGCATGTCAATTTGTCGAGCTCCTTGTGTGGTTGCCCGAAAATCAGTATGAAAAATGGAAGCTAGCGTATGTCTTTACTGGAAGACGTGTGTCTCCAAAAATTAGGCCTAGCAGTTATTAGAAATGTGTGCTATCGATGGGAGGAATGCTGCTGTCTCACTGAGGAGCTCAGGACTCTGTGTTGGGTGATGGCATCTGACAGAAACCAGGCCTTGTGCTGATAGAAGGTTCAGAGCTACAACCAAGAGTGACCTGACAAGTTAAGGGCCTGCTATCAGCACCAACGTTATCATGGGGGTGCTGGGACGTTTTGATCTACAGTCCAACACACTTGGCTGAGGGAAGTTACACCTCTGGAACAGCTCAATGTTGTCTTGAAGGTCCCTTAAGTTAGCCGCCAATTCGTTTTTGGTTTGGGTTTGCTGTTTAGTGTTTAATGCAGCAAATATGTGTACAATCTAGGGTTAAAGGGGCAATCCTGAATTGGTACATACTGTACTTTTTTTTTAATAATAATAAATACATAGCCATTTATTCTTCAAGAATATAACTTATAAATGCCTCATGAGATTAGTTCAACTGTCTTACCCCATCTGAACCCATAATATGAGCTTGTTTTACTCCATTGTTTGTAAAAAAATGTCATTGTAAACAAACATTTTATAGCTTCAAAATATGCTTAAAACTATCATTTTCATCTGATAGATGGTCAGTCGTAGCTCCATAGCTCATAGTGTAAGTGGTAACATTTCTCCAGCCTCATCCTTCGGCTGTTTACCAAAGATTGCCCCTTTAAGGCCTCTTGTCTCAAACCAATTCTAATCCTCACTACTTTTTGGGGTTGTTCTTGTTGTGTTTTCACATACACGCACACACACGCACACACACACACACACACACACACACACACACACACACACACACACACACACACACACACACACATCCCTCTTCCGTACTGGCATTCCCTGGGCTCGAGATGTCTGCCTGCCCTTGGGGGCCAGTGATACAGACACAGTGAATTACACGCTCCCTCTCCCTTTGGAGTGAGACATCACTGGATGCTCCCGCGGGCCACACTGGCTGACTGGCCCAGGCGTCCTGGCCAACTAAGGGCTGTGCCCTGTAGCAGCATAACCCTCTATGGAAATATGAGCCGTTTAAAAATCACATTTTTTCATCCTCTTTTTCTGTGCCACTTGACCCCTGACCTCCTTTTTCATCCTCATTTTCGTTTATGTGCTACGGTAAATCTCTGTAAGACCTTTCGGATTCCAGCCTGTCTGCGTGTTTGTATGAAGGCTCCGCAGACCAGGGACCTCTCAATGGATCATGATTTCAAATGACTTGACTTGGTTTCCTCTGTAACCGTGCACTGTTGAAACATGGTTTCTGACAGGTCTCTGATAATGTTACCCTTTTTAATGATCGTAAACTAGCTACTGTTACTGACACTGCAACAGGCAACCCTTTAATGTTTAAGGGCACCACCAACAGGCCATTGTGTTTTTAGTGTCTCGTTCACCGTTTCCCTTTGAAACACTGCACACCACACTACAGTTTAGATTTCCATCAAGTTCCTTTCGGATATAGAAGAGCGAATGTACATTTCATAAAAAAATTAAAATGGAATTCAAATTGCAATCAAGAGCCTGTGCTGGAGGCAAAACAACCAGAAATTAGACTATTAAATGTGTAACGCTGATCCCTTTCATGTTGTTCTCTAACCCCTCGGCCCGTGGGTAATCTTGTTGCACCCACTGGGAAACACTCTTTGAACCCAAAATAGTTGGCAAAACTTTTGATGTGATTGCAAAAGACCACAAGTTCTCATCGCACCACGTTCCTATAGTGTGTGTATATGACCCTCTCTCCTCCCTTCATGTGGCTTAGCAAGTGGACATGACTGGTGAGAGACCAGTCTAAACACACTCATTAAAAGTTCTCTAGTGGAAATTCCTCCCCACTTCACGTTGCCTCTCTTTGTGCATCCGGCCGCAAACCCTCTTTCAGGCACACCAGTTTCCTTTCAAAGAAGGCTGCTTCCCTCGACACGGCGTGTACGACCACAGTCACTTGCAGCCCCAGGGAAGGCTAAAAGCTACATTTGTTGCACTAATAGGTTTACTTTTGTCTGCACGTGTTTTTTCCTCGTACTCTCCCAAGGCTGTATGCTAGAAGAAGAAAGAGGGATGTGGAAGGGAATTTTAACCTTGTGTTGTGTTGGAGGATATTCTTTTACAGTGTGTGTGTGTGTGTGTTACAGACTGAATACCATGACCAGACAGTGTAAAGGCCCTTTAGACAGGCCCTTGTTGGGGCTTTTCTCCGACTGTGTGGTGGGTTAGCCTTCGGCTCTTTATAAAGCATGGACAAGGGGAAAGGATTTTTTGGAGGCCATTATTGTGGATGTGAATGTGCAGCTCTGTCTGTGCAGCTCAGCTCTGTCTACAGCTGTGTTGTAATAATTGCTGTTTTGCTGTGTGAGTCTGAATTGAGGTTAATTGTGAGTCAGGAAGTAGGGCTGACACTCCACTGCCCGGCGGACTGTCAGCCCTGTGATTGACAGACAGGTGAGGCTCAAGGCCTGTGTTTTCTCAAGCTCCGTTAGTCTTTCCATTTGCTAATGATCAGTCTCTCTCTGACCAGGACAACCATTCAAAGACATCCAACACTCTTAAAGGATATTGGATACATGTTTGACAGTTCTTAACCTTAACCATCAAAATTATGATTAAGAAAATGTTAATACAATGTTGTTACTAGAATATCAACATGACATAAAGGAAAGTTTGATCCAATTCGTCAACTTTTTCCAAAGCTTTAAATGTAGTGTACAGTTGAAGAGAGACATTGAAAGTCTGAAAAGGCTACATTGTGTATAATATTTTGCACACTGATGCCAAATGATATTTAATGTGGGATACATACTCATTGCCTTAGTTCTTTTGTTTGCAATACTAAACAAAAAACAACAACAACAAAAAAAACCTGACAAAATGGATGGATTAGCCACATTCAAGCTAAATGAGACCGCTCTCAATGAGGTTGCCATGGCGACTTAATTCAAATGACTGGTCCAGCTGGGCACTTGTGTTTGATTGACACATCGTCAAGCCGGCCCCAGAGAGGCTGATGGACAAGTGGCATTTATGAGGTAATTACAACAGGCTCATTCAGCAGGGCTCAGAATGGCTGGAGAAAGCCTGGGGACAGAGAGGAGGAGGGCCAGGTCTGGGCCTAGAGCACAGCCTAGCTCGCCGACTGACGCCTTCCTGTGAATACAACCACCACAACCAGGGGCCCCCGCCAGCATTGTAACACTGGGTGCCCCCTCTTTGCCTCCACACATTTCCAGCATATTTACCAGCTAGCTCCTCTTTCACTTTCTTGTTCCCTTCTTTTTGGACTCTTTCTTTGCTTCTTTTTTTTTTTTATATAGGGATAAGGACTCTGTTTTTGCTTTTTTTCCCCCCCGAGCCTCAGCATAAGAGGAAAGCTGTTACACACCCACGCAGAGGCCTATGGAGCCACGGGACGGCATTGGAATCATTGATTTTTGATTCGCTGATGAATATGCAGGGAGCCTCTGCTGTATTGGCAGCTCGCATTCTCCCACCCTCTCTCCTCCGTCTCCCCCAGCTCTGTTTTTCAGAATGTGCAGCGGGGGAGAGAGGCCGGCCACACCCCTCTCCTGAGTGGCGCTCAATGAGGAGGAGAAGAAAAAAAAGAAAAACACTGGTCCTGGTCCTTCCCCTAATGAGCAAATCAATGCATCTGTCTCTCAAGAGAGAGAGAGAGAGAGAGAGAGAGAGGGAGAGAGAAGGGGCCCTAGGCGGTAGCGGGACCCTAAGGACCAGGCCAAGACACTCACGCAAAAGCAGTTACCGCATGCTATGAATAGGCTCTTTTTTTTTTTTACTTAGCACAACAATATATCAGCCCAGAGTCCCTCATTGAGCGAAGCTGTAATTGATTCAGCACTTTGACCCGTTCGCTAGCCACTCCTTACCATTACGCCAGCCATGCCACTCTACGGCGATGCTTTAACCTGGCTTCTGATTCATCTCCCGCCGAGCACCTAGCAACGGGGTCTATGTGTTCTCTCATCAAGGCAGACCCTAAAACACTTCTTTTCTTCGGCTGCCTTGGGGAGTATGTATGTCCACCGTGTGATTCTTATGTGTGTGGAGTTGGAACACAATGGCAAAAACGCCTACGGGGGAGTCACATGCTTTCAGATTAGTGTGTGTGTGTGTGTGTGTGTGTGTGTGTGTGCGTGTGTGCGTGTGTGCATGTGTGTGTGTGAGTGTGAGTGTGTGTGTGTGTGAGAAAAACAGGAGTGGACCACCAGGGGCCCCCCTGTTAAAAAACAACATCACGGTAGAATGCACCTGATGGAGCGAGGAGCGGGAGCTGGAATGGGTGGGCGGGGTAGTGGGGGACGGAGGGGAGGGAGGGAGGGAGGGGACACACACACCCACATCCTCACGCACACATACACACTACCTCTCCCCCTCGCCTAAGGGAATGAAGGGGGATTGGGGGTGGGTAACAGACATTTGTTATGGGAACATTTTCGCGTATTCGCTCGCACGATTGAATGGGAAGGGCTGCTGGTGGTGGATGGGTACCGGGCATGTAGTAGTGAGTGGCGTTGGCGGGTGGAGCCTTCCAATGGGCTTTGTCCAAAACCAAGAATTTGTAGCAATTCATGCCTTCATAATGAAGTTAAATGAAGCGAGGAAATGTTCGCTTGGCCGTGGCACAACACAGCACCCCGATGTCCCCTCAACATCCATTGCCGACCAACAGAGAGAGGGTCTGTTCAGAGCCCCTGTCTGTCACACGAAAACACACAGATGGGCCGGCCTGCTTAACCGTTTCTCACACAAGCAGAACATCTTACACTGAAAACGGTGGTCAGAACATCTTACACTGAAAACGGTGGTCAGACAATATGTCCTCTTTTGACCTGCCATATGTTTGAACGTATATGATTCCAAAAGGGCGTAGCTGGTCCACACTCAAAAAAGAGATTGAAGGTCTATTTTTGTATTTATTGCATTCAGGAATAGAGGAGAGACTAACATTTCGGCCTAGGCCTTCTTCAGTGTCATGACATATATATGATTTAGATTGAAGATACGTGTTTGGAAAGTCCACCTTCAATGACAGATATCATATATATGATTGATGTGTCTGCAATTTTCTCCAGAAAGGTATTCGCACGGTTCCTGGTAGTTGTTAAGAACACAGCAAGCAACAGAATCCACACTGTTCTGTTCAGTTCCCTAAGCTGAGGCTGGTTCTGTTTTGCCCTGACAGGCGAAGCTGTGTCCAGACAAGTAAGACTAATCAAGATAGGAGGTGATAAGCCTCACCTCTCCCAGCATATGGTTTAGATACATTATCTTTACCTCCCTTTCCCTCATAGCCAAGCAGATTCAAGGCCCTTCTTTTATCCAGCTCAGTCCTCCAACCTCAGCTCCGGCCTCATAACTAACCCTGGGCTGTCACTTGCATGTCGTTGGGTGGATCAAGGCGGAAAACGGTGGGTTTGATATATGTACAGATGTAATCCGGGGGTAAATCCCTGGGAAATTTTACACTCGTGGAGATGGTATCTGGAGGCTCTACTTTCCCACTCCCACTCGCTGCCCTAATTCAGTCCATCTCGGTCCTGGTCTCCTGTCCCTGTCTCCCAGTTTGAAATGCAGCGCCTTCAGAGACTAATGATGTGTTGAGCACAGGTCGGAACTTCAAAAGAAACTGGAGATTAGATTCAGGATCGTTTAGCTGTGTCTTCCCCCATTTTTGCCTGCCAAATGTCCATATTGTTTGATGTCATGACTTCTTAATGATTTAATCTACATTTCCAATTCTCTATTCTTTTGACCAACATATTTTCTTCATCGAAATTTTAGAGATAGTCTGTGTTCATTGTACTGTAGGTAGTAATGTGAATTTCCTTTGTTGTCTTAAGACTGTGAAGCTTATTACATCAGAGACTGATGTGATATCTGAGGATTCTCGTTGTGCGTTGGGTTCTGATAATAATCTTCTAATGGAGGAGCCACTCTCCATGACTATCAGTGATGGAAAGCATGACCAGTGGGGAGGAGGAACCTGTTATTCTCATATCACTGATGAGGAAACCCACTTCTGCTTTGAATAAAAAGCTTGAAGATAAATGTGTTGCTAGCTGAAAAGGAGAAGATACATCTATGTTCAACCATTGTGTTTGTCTGCATACAACAATGTCTCTGTTCTGTCTCCTTTAGATCTGGTTCGCCTTCGTCAATGGCTTCTCTGGTCAGATTCTGTTTGAGCGCTGGTGCATCGGCCTATACAACGTGGTGAGTGTTAATGTGATTTACTTGGCTCTCTCCATTGCTGTGAAGGAGCCAAGTAGTTATTCCCCCTCCCCTGTCGCTCTTTGGCTAGAAACTCATTTGCCGTGGCACCCCAGATGGGATACCTTTATTACAGGCCCATGTCATCGACATCCTGAAAAACTTCACTTTTATTTATGACCTGTTGTCAAGTCCATATTCCCCCTATGCCCCGAACTATGTACTGAATGTAAAAGAACAACAACCTCACATGCCCCAAAGAGTGCAGTTGGCCAAGGCAGTCATTTGTGAATGATAAAGGAACAGGTTGACTGGAGAAGCACACAAACCAGCTATACATGCACTGGAGTCCCACAGGGGTCCGTGTTGGGAACCTTCCTAATGAACTTATGTTTCATGTCTGTCATATGAAATGACCCATGTAGATGGAAAATGTTTGTAAAAAAAATGTGACACTCAGCGACGTTCACATAACACTGAACTGTTTAGTTTGAAAGGAGTTGACGTGTAGCTTTAAACTATTTATTAAAGATATACCCCAGTTCTATAAACAAAGGCGTGTGAGGGAAGTGAGAGGAGAGAAGTGCCTGAGCCTGCTGATTGATCACAAATGGAAGTGAATGTGGAGGACCAGCGGAAAGGAAATGAGAACATGTCCCGGCTGCAGCGGCTGTTGTACAGATTTCTTAATAAACCGCCACCATTTTAGTAGAGCATCAACCACCACCAGTGGACGTGGGGAGGGGGGGGGGGGGGGGGCTACTCTTTCACTTTATCTAAAAAGCGGAGAAATTCCACAGGCTCAGTGGGAGTCTGTCATATGCAGTGGGCTGAATCCGCCCCTGAATGGAGATCTTCCTGGTCAGGAATGAGAAAGGAGCCCAGTGGAGCATGTCCTGTCCTGTAGCTCGGCCCGCCAGTCACCCTCAGTCTGCAGACCCCAGATGGGCCAGTGGGGGACTCGCACCGCCATTGACCCGCTGCGCCGAGCCCCCCCTAGCCACACAATGCTGACCCTCCTCCTCTCCCTCTCCTCTGCTCTCTCAGCAGCTGCAGCACAGAGCAACATTACAACACTGCTCAGAAATTATACTATAGCTTCCCCGTCGCATAATACCTGCTCACTAGTCAAGGGCATGGCAGATGTTCGTTCGAGATGGCTTTTGCATATGGAGCATGTCGAATCTGAATAAAACCCCTAAAGTGTTACACACAACAGCCTCCAACTAAAAAAAAAAACAAATTAGGCAAAGTGCGAGATTCTGTTGTAACTTCAGAAAATGGAGACCCATGGAATTAAGGAGCTACTCCACTGTGTGAAGAAAAAAAACCTATATATGTACCACACACTATATGTTCAAGTAGCATACATCTGTCCCTGCATGAATTGTTCAAGTACAGAGTTTAATAAATTGGGCATAATGTGTTCTTCCAAACATCCAAAAGGACTTTATTTCTGTCTCTCTGTCATTTCACAGTAATTATCTCAAATTTGTGACCTTTAAGAAACAGGAAAAGAGGCATTAACTTAAAAGGTTATTGCAATTTTGTAAACTGTTTGTGGCTTTGATGTAAATGTATTTACAGTTATTTAGAAAGACCACAAGACATTGTCATTGCATCTTTGCAGATAGCCCTCTGATTTAATCTGTGGGACTTTTAAATTGCCAACCAGCGTAACATGAGGAGAGAGGTTAAATTAATTGAAAGGTTATTTAATTTGGTATTGATGTCTCCCTGCTTGTTTTTTGTGTTTGTTTGTGTGTGGCTGTGTTGTCTAGATCTTCACTGCTCTGCCCCCTCTTACTCTGGGCATATTCGAGCGCTCCTGCAGGAAAGAGAACATGCTGAAATACCCAGAACTCTACAAAACCTCCCAGAATGCCATGGGCTTCAACACCAAGGTACGTCAAGTGTTCATTCTCACCCTTTGTCTACGTCCCATGTTATTGTTTGTCTGGGACACATTTTCAGTCTCCATTTGTAGTCTGATAATTTAATAAAAAAATAATTTAAAAGAAAGCTTAAAACTGTGTAAACTTAGCACCAACACACAAGCCTACAATAATGCTCTACCCAAATTTGACACCCTAAGAAGGTCTGATGTTCAAAAATCTCAAAACGGATTTACGTCACTTTAGTGACAGTTGCACAAATCTGCCCGTCTGTCCTGTGGCCTGTCTGACCCCGGCTTCTTCATCATAAAGACCAGTCTGATCTGAGCCCAGTGGTCAGGGGGGGGACCCTGCCTAGCCTGCCCTGCCTGTCTGTCTGTATGTCTGGCTGTTAGCTTTCCCCTGCTGTTAATAAAGATGTCTCCCCTTCTCCACGCCTGAACCCCACCCCCTCAGAACCCATGCCACCTCGGCCTCCCTCGGCCCCCTGCCCCCACCCCAAACTTCACAGGCGTGGAGACCCGGTTAGCGCTGCGTGAAGGCGGATTAACGACGAAGTGGCCACGAAGGTCAGGGGGGACCAGCGGGGTGGAGAGGGAGGGGAGAGGGGGGGTGAAGGGAGAGAAGAGAGTGTGCTGTCGGGGTGTGATGGCATTCGTTGCGGAAAATTATGCAATTTGTTTAAGTGTGGCCTGTTTGCTCTGGACTGGAGGAGTCTTCCCTCGCCTGGCCAGGGGTTGGCCAGAACGCTGTGAATACGCTGACGCTGCCAGTCTCCCCACAGAGAGCTCAGCCTGGACCAGTCACCGCGCAGTTAAAGGGATACAGGGACCACGGCATGTCCCCTCACAGATTTGATTTCTGTTTGGGTGAGAGGAAGGCCTGCACAGCCAAAGGAAAAACAGGGTGATATTTTGTCTCGGTGTAGTAGTTTAAAGCTGCTTTGCTAATACAGAGAATGTCCTAAACCGACTTGATTGAAATGGTTTGCCTCCATTTTGTTTGACCCTTGTCTTTAGTAAAGCCCCGTAAATGATGACTCAGCCAGGTCACTGTGCTGTTGTTACTGGCCTGTCCACACTTCTCCCCTGATATTTTCCTTGCAGTTAGCCCGAGGCAAGGTGCTAAAATCCAGGAGGAATTTGCCCTAAAAGCCTTTCTTTCTGCACGCCTGGCCCTTTTGTGCACAACAGATACTGTCTGTGTGAATTAAAGCGGTTTGTGTTGAGGTGAGAGCAGAGGGGAGGAAAGGGAGTGAAATATTTCAGGCGTTGGTCACCCCCACTGCGTCCCTTTTCACTTTTAATTACATATTCCTGACACTGTCACTCTAATAAACCTCAGTCCCCCAATGTGGCCTCCTTAATTACACCCATGCGCCATTCACCCAGCACACCCCTTCACTCCTCTACACCCCCAACCCCCCAACCCATCCCCAGCACCCCCCTTCACTCCTCCTCTCCCCCCTTCCCTCCCCCCCCCCCCCCCCCCCCCGCATCCACCCTCTCTCAGCCTAACAGCATTGAAAAGGAAGGAGGAGGAAGGGAAGGGGGGGAGGACTGGAAATATTTGGCCCGATATAAAGTACATCCTTTCATGCTTTTTTAAGCAATTAGGCGTTGCACAAAGGCCGAATCCTCAGCCTGGGCACGGACAGACAGGCATTCACACTGGGGTCCTTAGCAACCTGCCAGGATAAGAGAAGAGACACTGGGGAGTTGGGGTGATGGGGGACTACACTGTGACAAATGATTATGAACATTTATTGATTTCATTAGCATTCATTATTGTGCTCATAGTGGAGGGCTTGTTGTTCAGCAGGGTGTTGCGTTGAGGCGGGGGATGGGGGGGAGGAGTCAGGAACAGAGGAAAGTTGTACTTGCCAGTGGGGGCTAATTGGGTTTAAACGTGTAATTGTAACTTTGGAGATAATTTATCACACATTGAACCACAGAGAGATGGGGAGAAGGGGGAGGAGGTTGTTGCTCACCCCTGCCCAGTGTGGGGGTCTGTTTGCTGGGTAGGAGGATAGGTAAGCAGAGTGGGGGTGGGGATCGGAGTGGGACTCGGGGCTTTGTTTTGTTAAGGCGATAGGAAAGGTGAGGAGGTCAGGCCAGTGAGGCCAAGGTGTCATACACACGCCTCACAGAACAACACACTCTCTGGATGCTCCTCAATTCTCCCTTTCTCTCTCCTCTCCTCTCCTCTCCTCTCTTCTCCTCTCCTCTCCTCTCCTCTCCTCTGCTTCCCGTCCCCCATCCCACCTGTGGTCTAACCACAACTTGTGTTTTTGCTCAGTAGTTGTTTTTTTTTAAATACCTGTTGTTGGTTAGTTGTTTGTTTCACATGTACTGTAGGACATGTTCACATTGGTCCTGCAAATAATCCCTCACCTTGGTGCATGGGATCCACAGATGATATAGCCAGTGGCACACAGAACAATTACAAATTACAAAGGGAAACAACTGTACTAAAACAGCAACGATGAGATGATGTACAGTACAAGCAAATGCCTAGATAATGTTACAAGCAAAGTTGTGCTGTCTCCTTTCACACTCTTTTGAATAACTATTTGAGCGTGAGCATTAGCTAAGTGTTTGAACAGTTATTCTGAAATCGCTTAAAGCTGTGACCCATTGACATCAATAACCTGGTGTTTAAAATGTGCCTTGGATAAGAGATTATGTTTATGTAGGCATATTTTATTAACTTGTTTAAAGGCTGACATTAAATTGGTCTCATAACCTGCCAAATAGTGATTTAAACATTAAAAGCGATTTAAAGACATTAAAGTAATTTTTTCCCCATTCAGTACGGTGTATGCCCTTTGCTGTTTTAATCAATCATTTTCCTCCTTTTTGGAATAACAGAGGTGTCTGAGGCAAGACAGGGGAGAGAGGGGGCATGAACAGAGTTTTTTGGCAGAGTTGATTTCACGGCTGTTTCATGCTACATCGCCCATTAGTGTTGTGTTTGGCCTCATCCTTGCATAATGTCAATTTGAAACAAGGTGGTTTTTGGAGTAGGAGTATTGATTTAAACGGCTCATCCAAAGTCCACACACACGAGCACACATACAGAGTACACACACACACACACACACACACACACACACTACTGTGCTTATAATTTTCCAGCTTCTTACTAATGACTATAAAAACAGGTTAATCCCTGTCAGACATGTCAACTTCTCTGTGTTTTCAGATTGATTTCTACTTGTTTAATGCTCCCATCATGTGTTTCCCCATCATTTAAAATCCGCATATGAAAGACTGTCGAAATTTGATGAGGGGGAAAAAAACGACAGGAAAAGTGGGGACTGAGGAAACCCCCCACCACACACACACACACACACACACACCCTGCCTGCACCCTCATTCTCCCCGTTACACACACAGGATATACAAAGTGTCT
>NC_139669.1:3647737-3652737 GCF_951799395.1 Argentina silus
GCCCTAAAACTCCCGGGGTGAATGTAGACGTCAGGCTCCCAGCCCCCCATCGTTTTACACAAACCCACAAGGCTCCTCACTATTAAACCACTAAGAGGTACTGTGATGGAATTAGAGAGAGCCTCAATATTGCTGTTGACTTTGTCCCCCTCCTCTGTTTTCCCTCTGTCTCTGTGTTTTCGGAATACTTAAGTCCTTTATTAAAGAGCCACGTGTGTGTTGTATGTGAGCTCTCTCTGCCCTGTCGTTAAACCTCCCAGACCTGGATCCATAAGACCCCGAGGCCCTGTGATTTATAGGACCGTACAGCAGTCATGGAAGCCACAGCATTGTTCATGGTGTAAGCCGCCATGGTGTGTGTGTGTGTGTGTGTGTGTGTGTGTGTGTGTGTGTGGTTTTAGGGGGGTGTGAGCATATGTATTTCTATTGATATGGATGTATATGTCATGATAAGTGAGCTAATATATGTAAAACTGACACAAAGTCTGTCGTGTAATTTATTTCATTTGGCAATTTTAATCTTTTTTGAGACATGTTGTAAATCACTAACGGACAGTTGCGCCTGTGTGACTTCTGTTGAGCTATAACTGTTTTGGTTAGCCTTTTTCCTCTATTTTTCTTTGGGATATCTGGAGGCCAAAGTGGGACGACACACAGAGAAGCAGAGAGTGGAAGATGGACCCAACTGAGAGACCCAGTGTTTGTTCTCCATAGAGAGAGTGAAGGGGTTAGTGGGGGGGTGGGGGGGGGGGCGGATTGGAGGGGGGTGTAAGGGATTGTGAATTCCTCATTTGCTTTTGCGTCGCAATGACGGCATTTGGGAATTTGTGGATTTGTGGGCCCTGTCTAAAGCGGAGCCCCTCTCACTCTCTCTTTAGCTCTCTTTCTCTCAACTCTGGCTCTCACTTCCATCCTTTCTTTTGCTCTCTCTCTCTGTCTCTCTCTCTCTCTGTCTCTCTCTCTCTCTCTGGCATTAAGTGAGCGTCCATCTCCTTTTTCTCTCTTGTGAACTCCTCTGGGACTTCTCTCTGCTGTGTTTGCTGCCTAGCCGACTGCACAATCAAGCCCTGACCCTGAGGGATTTGGAATGGGCTGACAGTGTGGTGCTGGTGCTGGTGGTTGTGGAGCATCAGAGCCTATTTGTGGCCAAACACACAGATCCACCCTCAATTTACTAATGCACACAAATCCACACACCCAGACCTTCATTAGCCCCTTCCTGTGGCTATGGCAGTACAGTCCACCTCTCTGTTGCATGTGTTCCAATTGTATGGTCTGCTCGACCCAGCTGAATGGAAAAGGAGACCTGGATAGAGGTCGACCGAATCACTCCCTCAGGCTGGATTTGACTTATCCCTCCTCCTTTCATCGTAACCAATAAAACGTTGCCACACAAAGAGGCTCTGTGCACCCGAGCTGATGGTGTCCGAATATTAGCATCTGAGGGCTTTGGCAGAGTTGAGCCACAGAGAGAAAGAGGGGAGAGACTGAAATCTGACAGCCTTTCAGATATGACAGAAAGAGACTGGGGGAGAAAGACTGTGTGTGTGTGTCTGTGTGTGTCTGTGTGTGTGTGTGTGGTTGGCTTTTCTCAATCTATGGTTTGTAAAGCCAAAGGCACAGGGTGAATGGCCAAGTCTTGGATTGTCCTCCCTTCATATTTACCATCACAAAGGCAGGCATTAACATTCTTGGACCCACACTATGACTGCCAGGCATGTTCAGCCGACTGCCACCCTCTGATCAATGCATCCAGGCATAGTAATCAGACACCGTTGGTCTGAGCAGATTGGATCACTCTGTCCCTTGACACTGTCATTAGGGATCGGATGGCTTTGAACAACCAGTTTTTGTAAACTGCATGATGGTCTCTCCAATATAAAATATGAACACATATGGTTCGTTGCAGTTCATATCATAATCATGATAGTGAAACTGACACATTTTGTAATTGTAAATTAAATTATGAATGTGAGTCACGAGTGTTTTTTTGTTTTTTTTAATGATTAAAAACAGTGTACAAATCTGTGCTCTGAGGACAAGAAAAGCTGAGTCATGTGCTCCGAACGAGCTCAAAGGCGAGAGCGACAGACTCTGTGTGTGCGTGCGTGCGTGCGTGTGTGTGTGCGTGTCTGTGTGTCAGCAAGTCTGAGTGTGTGTGTGTGTGTGTGTGTGTGTGTGTCAGCGAGTCTGTGTGTCTCCAGTGGCCGTGCGGGGGTTGACGGCCTGTCAAAACACTGTGGGCCGTCGCTGCGGACACCACTGTCTGCCCGCCCAGATGAGTTTATTAGTTTGTCCTAAATATACACCCCACACCCTGAACCCCACAGGCCCCGAGGAATGAGCCATCACTAGCATCTACCAAACACCACTGACTCAGCCGGTATTTACTGTGTCTGTCCACATCTACTCAATAGATAAACATCATTTTGTTTACTTGAGTGTTGAATTTATGGATTAGTGAACTTTTCAGCTCTTCACTGTGGCTTGCCGTCAATTTGTGAGTTACACGACAGACAACTCAAGTGGTTTGCGGTGTGTTGCTACTGTACGTGCATTGTTTGTCTATGGATGGTTTATGAAAATAGTTTTGACAAATATTTTTCATACATTTAAGTTGTAAAAGACGGTGATGGTGTGTTTGTTATGCCTGTTGGCTTTGATTTAATGTGCTGAGCATGTATCCGCAGTTTATTTTCAAAAGACCCGTAAGACAGCTTAAACACTGCTATTAAATGTGTGATACATTGGATGGAAACGAAAATAATTAAACTGACGTTACGATAAAGAAAAAGCCTATGTTTCCACAGGGACTGCCTAACTTCAAACTTGACATGAAAATGCTCCAACGCAATTTTCCCGCAACGTATGTATTTTGGTCGCTGGGCAACATAGAAAAGCTCCATTCATTCCCATCCCATGTCAAACATTAGGAAAAAGCCATTTTGATTTCCAGTCATTTGGGATTTCCTCTATCCCCGATGTTTTGTCAGACATCAAAGTCCATTTGCTCGTAATGACGAACAGATTAAATAATTAGGGAACACCTGAGCCCTTTGATACCTTTGACACCAATCTCTGTGTGTGTGTGTGTGTGTGTGTGTGTGTGTGTGTGTGTGTGTGTGTGTGTGTGTGTGTGTGTGTGTGTGTGAATGTGTGTGTGTGTGTGCATCTGCGTGTGTGTGTGTGTCCTAAGGCGCCTTCCCGGGCTCCTGCCTGTTTCAAGTTACAGGAAGAACATTGTCTGGGGGCCCCGCAGTCTGAACAAGTGACACAAGCATGTACGGCCTAAATTGCGATGCAAGAGGGCGCGCGTGTTTTGCTCTTTGACACGTAATGACAGATAGTTTCAATGCAGCCGAGCCAAAGCAAACATGGCACCGTGCGGCCGGCTGCATGGTGGGACGGCCCACGCCAACACGATCCCTGTCACCCGCCAGACCAAATGGAACCTCCCGACAAGGCCCTGCTATTTCAGGTCTTTACTTAGTTGCTCAGTTGACGGCGTCTGATGAATTGTGTGTTTTTATAAACATGGATGACCAAAGATGGAGGGGATGCTGTCTCCCAAGATGGCAGAGTTATGATATCTAAGGAAATAAAGATCTGAAGTGGAAAAAGTTCCAAGTTGCCTCCCAAGTGTATGTTTTCCCAGAGCATAACAAATGAGTCTGGACGCAGCACTCGGTTATCTCCTGAGTGGATTTATCTTGGCTCCTCGCAACAATGAGAGGATTTATAAGGTATTGCATACAAAAACATTGCGACAGTGTTTATTATTCAGAAGGGTTAAGAGGACAACAACAAAAAAAAATCTATCAACTGTCTTTGTGAAGTTTAATGTAAGTTGGCTGTCTTTACCACTGAAGAGTCAAACCACTACCAAGTAGTGATGGTTCAGTTGATGAATATGGTTTATGGTAAATTTGTCTCATACATACATTAATTCAGTGACCAGAGAGGCTGTATTGGTCAGTCCAAAGGAGGACTTTGAGGACCCACCTCAGGGTGTCCCCCTGCTCTGCTCAGCCCTCCTCAGGTTTCCCTCTGCTTGCTCTGAGGATCAGGTGAACGCCCTCTAGGCATCATGAGGGTCACAGCAGCAGGTTGGGAGCGTAGAGTGGTTTTAGGGGTGGAGAGTGGGGAAGGTGGGAAGGTTGGGGGGTGGGGGTATCCTTATTGACCTGTGCAGCAGCCAGGAGGCATCCCACCTCAAGTTACCCCCTTATTCGCCACCTGCTTTTGGGGCCAGTCACTGTAGCTTACAGTTACCTGTGGGTGTATCCCACTGTATTTACCTTGCTTAAGCTGCCCTGAGGCACAGATGCCCTGAGACACAGATCTAGGATCAGCTCATCCTCACCAAATACTGGAGGCTGGGAAATGCAAAACCCACCTAAGATCAGTGTTCTGGGTGCAACTTCACCCTACACCCCCCTCCCCCCCCCCACCGGCCCTTCACTGCCAGGTTGGGTCCGATTAGCCTTCCAGATCTGACCAGGGTTTCCTCTATGTGGTGATGATGGGAATAAGGGTTTTCAACACGGTTCACAATGGTGTTGTTTTAGACCGGTGTAAAGGATAGCCTACTGCAGTTCTAACAGCACAAAGCTACATCCTCGGCCTCGGGGGCTGTGGAAACCTAAACAACAACGTTGGTGTCATTTAGTCATGGTGGATTACTAGCTCTGGTCACACTTGGCTGACCCATCTCTTGTTTTCACAACTCATTTGTTTGTTTTGGGGTGTTTTTGTTGTTGTTGTTGTTGTTGTTGTTGTTATTGTTGTTAAGGATATAACAGGAGTGTCTTAGGCGGTCTGATCTGTCTTTGGTTTATTCTCTATAGACCTCTTTCACTGCATTACTGTACCTACTGAACTCTAAAAACACTAAAAAAATGTGTGTGTGCGTGTGTGCGTGTGCGTGTGTGTGTGTGTGCA
Source organism: Argentina silus (assembly GCF_951799395.1). NCBI lineage: Eukaryota > Metazoa > Chordata > Actinopteri > Argentiniformes > Argentinidae > Argentina > Argentina silus. The sequence goes on from NC_139669.1 coordinate 3,652,679, forward strand.
TGTGCACTGTGTCTTATCTGTGTGTCTGTGTGTCTCAGGCGGACATGATGTTCAGTTCG
>NC_139669.1:3660237-3707737 GCF_951799395.1 Argentina silus
TAAAAACATCACGGTGCCTCCCAGTTCTGTCTCTCTGTCTCCACGCTCGTTCAGCAGGCTCACTGCAGCTCAGAACAGTCTGTCAAATATATTGTTTCTGCTGCCCGTGTGTGTCTGCAGTCCGTGCCACCACACCACCTCATGTCCCACAGCGAGGTCCTGTACTGTAATCCAGCCTCCTCCCTACTAGGTGAGCCCAGTCAGCTCTGTCCAAAGTCTGCAAAGCCCTTGGCCCCGGAGAAAGGCTCTGGCTGTAGGGGGAAGAAATACTGCTGGGGCAGCAGGAAGCCTGTGCCCTGGGAGGAGTGGGAGTGGGAGTGGGAGTGCGGGTGCGTGGGCTGATGCAGCTGGAGCGGGGCGTGGGGGTGAGCATGGGGATGGGGGTGAGGGTGGGGGTGAGGGTGGCTGGAGGCGTGAGGGTGCTGGAGGCCACCTGGCATGCAGGCCATGGGGGAGGTATAGGGTGGGGGAGGGGGAGGGGGCAGCGGCTGGGGTGTGGGTGTCGATGTCGAGGAGGATACAGTGGCGGACACCAGGCATCCATGTTGCTGCTGCTGCCCCTGCCCTTGCCCCTGCCCCCCCAGGGAAAAGCGCCTCAGAGAGCTCCCCCCTCCAGCCGAGCTGGAACTAGTAGTAGCCGTGCTGGACTGGCGGGAGGGGGTGCGCAGGCTGGGGGGCGCGGTGGTCAAAATCATGGGGATGGTCTCACCCTGGCAGCTGCGAAGGGAGAAGCGGATGGGCTGCTGGGTAGGCTGCTTGGGTCTCAGACAGGTGCAGCAGTAGACCGCCACCAGGGAGCCAATCACCACGAAGGCCACGAAGATGGAACCCACCATCAGGAAGGGCACATAGATGGGCTCTGTGGAGAGAGGGAGACGGGGAGAGAAGGGAGGAAATGAGAAAGGACGTTTACAAACCCACGTCATGTTGAGTCAATGGAAAGCTTGGTGGTCTAACTGGTCTTACTACAAGGTTGATCATGACACTTAGAGTTCCTAATATATTCTGAAGAAGTACAGTAGGCTACTCCTTCAGGAACACATTTTGATTGTAAAATTTTTTTATTTATTTATTATGATACTTATTTTATGGGAAGAAAAATAAAGTTAAAAATGCCACTCTCAACAGTACTCATTAATTACTGCCTGAATATAATAAATATACAGTTTACATTAATATCATACATTACATTCAGATTATTTTTCACAGAAGCTGTTATGTTGTGTACTTGCTCTACACGTATTACTGTTGATTAATTATAGTTATAGTACTTTAATATACTGTGCCATATTGGCAAATGTGTAATTGTTATTATTTCACTTGTATTTCTTCTCCTTGAGATTTCACTTCACTGCACCATTTACATCCTGATAAATAAACGCTGATTAGAATTCTAAAGTAGCCTAACATATTTGTGGGTGTAGCTTGCATTTCTAGTGACAAAAAAACAACAACAGACAGAAGCTATAATGTTTAAAGACATATATCCAAAATGTAGATTTAACACTCAGATTACAAAAAGACGATTGGCGCTTGGGGAGGAAATTATTTAATGTTTATGTATTTTCATAAAATGTGTGGAAATTGTATTGACAATGGCCGCTCAGTTTTAGTGCGTAGCAGCAAGGAAGACCAGGGGAAACTAATCCGGCTAGGTTTGAGAGATTTGGCCAAATTGGTTAGCCACTGAATTGGTTTTATTCACGACAATAAAGGCTCTTTAACTTGCATTAAAAGTGCCATGAATTACTTGCCTTTGAATACGTAGGGCCGAATAATTAGGGGTTTTGTAATAACCCCACATAAATGAGTAATTCTCATAAAACTGTTTATAATGGCTTGACAAATTAAGTTGGATTTATAAAGTTATTACAGTACAGTCGGCTTTCATTTGAATTCTCCATCTGAGGGCTTAGGGCATTGCGTAAAGCAGTCGGTTAGCCTTATCACAAAATAAGTTCGTTTCTTGATCTTGAAATCTGTTTAAACTCTCCATCCACTTGTTTTCATCTATAGGACACTCTGGTGTGGCCCACTATCAACCCCCCACCCCCCTATCGTGTAACTGGAGGAATGTATGGTGACATTGTCCAGGTGTATCGCATGCCCACTTTTCGTTTCCTTTTTTCCATGCCGATAACAATCTTTCTAAGGCGAGGTCAAATAAAGCCCGAGCCAAGAGAAAACAGGTGCCCCACACGCAGGGAACAGGATCAGTGTGAATTAAGAGGGCCTGCCATTTATGCGTTCACTCTACCTTGATAAAGCAATAACACTTTGAAATTAATGTTCCCAAATTATTCTTCGAACTATTTAGTGATGATCAAACTTTATTTTTTATTTTTTATATATGATAGTTTACAGTGACTGATCAATCAATTTATTTCACAGTCATGATACGTTTTAAATTGTTTTTATTAGAAAAAAGTGTCAACTAGTGCCATTTTCTGTCTGAAGTGTGATGTAACCTATTGGGATACGTTGTGTTGGATAATTGGAGTTATAATACCATTGATTTGATTCATGGAACATTTTCTGCTTCTTATTTTTTCGTATTTTTTATTATGAGTGATGTTGATCATTTCTTTGGACATTAATTTTGAACGATAACCTTTGTCCTTTTTGGGTGTGATTTACAGATTACCTTGGAAAAACAATATAAGCCTATTCTATTATTGCAAAATTGAAAACAAAAATTACAATTAAGTAATCAGCCTTCTTTAGACTGCATGATGGTAATAACACCAACATGACACACTTGAGTGGATTGGCTGTTTTGTAGGCTGCTTTAGTTGATTTAAAGATACCAAAAATGTGTTTGACTTTAATACAATGTTCTAGGTCTTGATACAATGTTCTATGATTTCAGCGTTTATTAGGTACATAACTACTCTGGGACCCAACTTACGCGCTGCAAACTCGATGTTCTCCAGTTCCCTATCGTTGGTGCAGCTTCCCTGGTCCAGCCGTGCGTCCACGGCCGCGCAGCAGTACCGCAGGGCGCAAGACCCGCAGCACACGGTCGCGTCCATCGTGTCAAAGTCCTCCGGACACTGAAAGCCCTCGTGGTAATTTCCATTAGTGTCCAACCAGCCATGGCAGTACTCCCCGTGTGCGTCTGATATCCGTAGATTCCAGGTCAGATACCCCAGCAGGAGGCAGTTGAAAAGGCGCACCATCCCGGCGACAGTGTAAGTCCAGAATTGACTATGAAACAGTTCCTACTTTGTCGTTGTTTTTAACAATTATTCATGATGAATAACGTTTGAAATAATCCTCGATTGAATTCCCAATTATCTTTGATTTAAATGTCATCATTGGTTTGGTTTTGATTTAACCATACCCGTGCTGTTGTCATGTGTTTCATCCATTAGGCAGAAACTTCTCAAGCAAAGTCGATCCCAATAATCAAATGACAGGTGGAATAGAAACTTAAATTGAACTTTCACGGTTGTCTGAATGACGGTTCCAGACACTTCTCAAAAAGTCATCATTGCGCTTGAAGACCTCACGGAAACACCAGACATATAACTGAAAGTGTCTCAGAACGTTCCCCTTATAAATCTCCACTTCTCTTCACTATGCTCTTTTGAAAAAATATAAGATCGTAGTTAATCCATAGATATTCAGCTCTGTGAAGATGGTAGTATGTCTCTGGATGAGTGCGGTCGTCTGGTGGTGTCCAACCTCATTTGAAATCTGTTGCTTTTTGTGACCAACTCCGTAGGCGCGCACGCACCCTATTGACCACTGGACGTGCGCATTCACGTAGCATGTTGGAGCGGCTCTTTTGCGTCCCCCCTCACCCAATAATAGTAATGCCAAGTGATGCTGAGAGGACAGTCAGTAGTCTGCGCCATGCCCTTCATTGTCCTTGTCAATTAAACTAATTTGTAATACTAAGTGAACCAACAATTTGATATAAATTATTCTATCCGAATAAAAAGCTCACTTTTTTTTAGAGAGAGCTCAAGCTCAAGCATGCATCCAGTTGGGTTTTGTGTGAGTGCAAACCACTAGATGCTATACCTACTATGTCTTATTGAAAGTCCCTCTTTAGTTTTTTTTTCTGTTTCATTATATATGTGCCTTATTGTATTGTGCTGTTTTGTATTGTTCTCTGTTTGTTAAATGAACAAAATCCATAATAAATAAATGTAAAAAAAAAAAAAAAAAAAAAAGCATGCATCCAGCATAAGCATGCTCAAGCATTCTTGCATCAAAAGTATGCTATGCAACAGGCCATAATACATATGTTTATACTAATATTTGAATACTTCTCTAGCATAACACAATAGCTAGATAGCTAGATAGCTAGATAGATAGATAGATAGATAGATAGATAGATAGATAGATAGATAGGTACTTTGTTGATATCCGAGGGGAAATTAAGCCATTACAGCAGCTCACATCACAAACAACAACAACAAAATAAAGTGACAATAGAATAATAGAATACAAATAAAATAGACATCTGAAACATTATATACAGTAAGAACAGTCCAGTAAGATTTAACATCCCCCAGCCTGACTCTGATCACCCCGATCGAGCCAGCTGTTGCTGAAGGAGCTTCTCTGCTCTGCCACAGTGTCATGTAGGGGATTGGAGGGGTTGTCCATGATGGCCAGGAGTTTGGTCCTCATCCTCCTATTGGCCACCTCCTCCACAGTATCCCGGGTGACACAGAGTGTCAATAGACCGCGGGGCTACATATTCCCTTCTTAATCATTCTAAATACAGTGGAGTAATAATACTAACCCTTTGATATGCAGGATATGCATTTATCCTTGAAAAAAATTTCCCTATTTAGTGACTTTGATTTTTTACCAGTTTATCAATTGCTCATACACAGGCAAAGACCGATTTTCTCAAGTTTTCAATGTCAGTTCTTCACCTGTTCCTGTCACCAGTGACCGAATTTGTATTCATGTGTCGCCCCCTTGTGGCAGTTATAGTAAGCTACAGTGCAGGATTTTTGTGAGTGCAAAAAATCTGTCATGATATAGGGACCACTTGAGTCAAGATGAATAGTCCTATTCTTAATTAAATAAATAAAACTGATGTTATTGTATTACAGTTCCTATTGAGTTATATAGATGTTCCCCATCTGTGCCGTGCAGTGTTGAATTAAAAATATCTTTTGACACCATTTATACTTCAGAACATGATCAAGCCATGTGTTGGTCTCTCTTGGGCATTTCAAGTTCTTCATGTGACACAAGTTATTACCATGGAGTGGGCTTATTGCATGTCTATTTAAATTGATGTACTGGTGCCAACCTATTGCCTATTCCTAGATGAGATGTCACAGGTGTGCCCAGATGTGCCCCTCTCGGGAGCGTTGTCATATTGATGGGGTGCTCTCCTCACTACTGTTACTGGGTTTCTGGATGCTTTCAGAGGCAAAATGGCCACTCGTTCCTATCGCAGAATATCTCTCTCCACAGCTTTGTATGCTCAATCTTTACGAATGCTATTGAACCCCGCCGATTCTAGAGAGAGCGCAGACAGTGGGGCGTGAATAGGTCCCGCCTGCATTTCCCTCTGGCAAAAATAATCAGTTAAACACGGCGCCCCCGTCTGGGGATTGGCGCGGTGGCTTGTCAGTAAATTAGCCCACCCTCTGACTATTACAGAGTGGGGACTACTGGGGGAAATTGAGCCAGACAGCGAGACAGTGACGGAAAGATAACCAGTCTACACCAGCCTGTCAAGCGAGGACGCGACGAGAGCTACCGTAAGTGACAAGCGCTCTGAAACTTACAATGATGGACGGGGAGATCCAACCTGCAGACGAAGGGCTCTGCCCCCCGAAGATGTGCCGGCAGCAACGGGGTCCTTACAGCACCCTCAAGACCTTCCCGAACAAGCGGTCCGCGGGAAAGGCGCGGTTTGATAGACCCACTATGGTCGATATCCCGCTGTTTGGAGACAGCGGCGGACATCATTACAACTATCATCCGAGTCACCATCATCCGTATCAACAGAGTCAGCAGCAGCAGCATCAGCAGCAGCGACTGCAACTCCACCAGACCTCCCTCACCATCAGTAGCAGCCAGCAGCATCACCCAACGCCGCCGCTGCAACAGCAACATCGTTTCCCCTGCGAAAACAGGCCCAGCAGCAGAGTCGCGACATCCACCTCAGCAACAGTGGGGAGTGAGGCGGCGGCATCATTTGACAGCCAGCGGAGGGTCGTCAGCGCCACAGCGGTGCGCCACGACTCCCGGTATTCGCCCTTACGAACCGCGCTTAACCATGAATCTCCGGACTGCACTTACGGGATAAGCTCGGGTAGGTTTTCAAACTTGAACGACAACGTGATCTTAGAGAAAGTTTAGTCTTTATATATTATCAGTTCAGCTGAGCATCGCACAGGCCTGTTTGCTACCTCTGTGCGTAATGCAATAGATTACTAGACATGGTAGAGATTACATTTTTCAGTTTAAATGTGTTTGTCCTATTACTATAACTATAATATTGGACGTTATAAGGTTTTAAATGTAACTTCAACCTGCTTCCAAACCTTGTTGGTAGTAGCATACTATTCTTTCCATGCACAGCAATAAACACATGGATTATTGACACTTTTCATATCATATTACTGCTACTTATCAGTTCACATCCACAACATCCATTCACCGGGCTGATGAACTGAAAGCATCTTCTGTGGTCTTTGTTCTAGCAGCACCTGTCACATTCTTTTTTGTTTCTCTTCCATTCTCCCCCATGCCTTCATTTGCAGTGATTGATGTTGCGTGCTACAATGCTGCTGTAATGAGACTGAACAGTCATGATGGAGTGCAAGGATGTTAATGTGTGCCCAAATGAGTCACTGGATTGTGTTTTTGTGGAAGCTTGCGTGTGTGAACTGCTGCTGCTCTCTGGCTCATATGTTCATGTTTTCGCTTTGCTCATTTTAATGTGCTCATTTTGCTTCTTTACAGTCAAGCCATTGTAATGATGTGCACATAATCTTCATTTGAAATACTGCATATCTAGTAAGGAGTTTTAGTTTTAGATTAAATGGGGTGGACTAAACCCTGCAGAGGTACTAAATTAAACAGAGCCCAACCAGCAAGCGTTTATCGGTCCACTGGTAATAATAATAATAATAAGCTTTGATTTATATAGCACCTTTCATACATAAGAATGCAGTTCAAAGTGCTGTACAATACTGCGCAAAAGAAAGAAAAAAGGTAGGAACAGATAAACAGATAAAAAAGGAACAGATAAAAAAGGAAAAAGAGAACAATCAAAACATCAGCAAAGTGCTGTACAATACAGTGCAAGAGCAGATTAAAAACACTGTTGGTGGCAACAGAGTGGCTCATCAGCCAATATCAGAACCTTAATGGCAAAATGATGGCTATTAACCCAACAACATACTAGTAATGATTGGCTGACAGATGGCATGCCACTCGTAGACCTTTGTTGACGACACTGTTGAAGGGCGACAGTTGGTATGCGATGGTATTGGTAGATCGATGGGTGGTATGCCAAATATAGACCAATGGTGGCATGCCATTGGTGGACCGATGGCCTGCATACCGATGTTAGACAGAGGGTTAGCATACCATTGGTAGACCACCCATCGGCACGCCAATGATAAACAGCTGCTGGCATGCCAATGCTAAACCGACCGTCGCTATGTGTATGGTGGACCAATGTAGGCATGTCAATGGTAGACCGATTGTTAGCATGCCAACAGTGGGCCGACAAGGGGCCACCACCAGCTTGCTGGCTGGGAGATCCCACATAGATAAACCTGCTTATCTTTCTCCTTGCAGATTGGGCTGAGCATCAGTATTATCACATGCCACAGGCAATCTACACTCACCGAACACTTCATTAGGAAGACCTGTACACCTTCCCATTGTTCCCTAATAAAGTGCTCGGTGAGTGTATACATTGCCATGGTGATATAGTAGCCTATCATCTGATGGCATGAAGTCTGACCTCCTATAGATTATAGGTTATATGGATTATCATTATGTTAAGTAAGGCTCTTGCACATAGTAATGGAACAGTACAGGCCTTATATAGTAGATGCTATGGGCCTCCCTGATGAATCACTATACAGAATGTGATACTGCATTGTACCTCTGCTGTGGGCCCAATTACCACACTCAAAGCTGATGTATGCACTGTTGCTTTGTTTCTGTAATGCCCTTTATTGCAGCCTGTCCTTCACAAAGATAAATATTTCTTGATAATAACAACGATAAGAGCATCTTCCCCTTGAGGGGACAGACAATGATGATGACTCTCTCATATCCCTTCAGCACCCCAGAATCTGAGGGAGCGAGGACCCAAAGACCCAGCCAGCCCTGCAGATATGAGCACAATAACGCAAATTGCATTTAAAAGCTTTCCCAAAGACTTGTGATTAAAATAAATGGGGCTCATAAATTCCCCTTTGCCAAGCATGTTATGTTTAATGAAATTTTATGAGGCTGTGCACTCCCAGCATCAGAGATGGAGAGGGGGAGGAGGGGAGGGGGGCGGCTGTGAGGAGGGGGAGGAAAGATATCAGATACATCTCGCCGGGTAAACAGAGACAGCGCGCATATTAATAAATGCGACACATCTGCACCAGGCCGATAGACACGTCTCAGTGGTTCTGCAAACGCAGCACAGTGGGCCGCCCAATTTCTGGGGCGCTGTGGCTGAGATCATAATTACCTGCCTTGTCTCTCTTTGTGTGTATGTGTGTGTGCGTGCGTGCGCGCGCGTGCGTGTGCGTGCGTGATGTGTGTGTATATGTGTGTGAGGACCACAGATTAATAATCATCAGAGCTAAGATTCACAAGATCATCTCCTTCTGACGTGCTGAGGCTGCTGGGAGGCAGGAGGAAGGACACAAGATGGCCTGTTGTTTCTGCTGATAGCAGAGCAGCAGCCGTAGCCTATCTGCTGTGTGGTGTTCCCTCTTTATTCCATAAGGTGCATAATTGGACACGTGGACTTGGGTTATTAATAAATGATGAAACCAGCCTCTTATTGGGGTCCCATGAACAGAATAATGTGAGAGATATAGAAAGAGGAAGAGCGAGACAGAGGGAGTGGGGGAGAGAGATGGTGGAGGAAGCCGGGGCAGCGATGCAGAAAGCACAGAAAGCACAGCTCACATTTGTGGCATAACTGTGTAGCTCCAATGCCCCCCACGGCTGGAAACAGAACGAGTTCAACGCGGCCGCAAGACGTTGTACCAAATTTACCCCGAGTTTGATCCGTGTTCTTCGAGGAATGAGAGTCAAACAATCTTGCAAACTGTTATATAACGATGATGATGATGATGATGATGATGATGACTGGTCTAGCTGAGACTGTTTTGTGATATACTGTTTTTCATCATAAACATATCCAATGCTGCAGGTGGCTACAGCCAGGACAGTGGAAGGTGGTTAATGTGCTCAAAAACGCTACTATTCGAGCAAATGTTTCAATTCAATGTCCCGCTGAGACCATATATACTGAAAAATGTATGCACTCACTGCAATGTAAGTCGCTTTGGATGAAAGTGTCAGTTAAATGGCAGATATTATTATATTATTACAATGCAATCTTGTTGTTGTTGTGTTGTTATCATTGTCTCTCTAGCATTGTTCATCTTGTCCTCTTCCCCTACAGAGAACAGGCTGATCCTGGACGCGTTTGCCCAGCAGTGCAGCCGAGTCCTCAGCCTCCTCAACAACAACGGGAGGTTCCTGGAACCGCCCTCCTCCCTCACCTCCCACATCAAGCAGGAGGATGGCTGCCTGGCCGGGCCTGTGTCTGGATCTGGGGGGGAGACGAGGCCTGGAGGAGGGGGGTTACAGCAGGATGGACACTACCCTCCCCTGGGTAATCCCAGGCCTGAGGAGAGCAGCTCCACCACAGACGCTGAGGAGGAGGCCCAGCGGAGCCAGTGGAACCAACAACAAACCTCTGCCTTCCTCCGCATCTTCACTGAGTCCCTCCAGAACTACCTGCTCACTGGGCCCCAGCAGCCCCAACAGGGCCCAGGCCTCAAGGGCGAGCGAGGCCCAACAATAGACCCTGAATCTGGGGTGTCTCCAGGGGGGCACAACCTGGGGGGCTGGAGCTCCCCGGCGCTGTCGGAGTCATATGGCCACCCGTCGTCTACCTTGCCAGAGGAGGAAGAGGAGGAGGAGGAGGAGGAGAGCTGCTGCCCTCGCTGTTTGGAGCTGGAGCAGGAGGTGCTGTGTCTGCAACAGGAGAACGAGGAGCTCCGCAACAAGATGGAGAACACACCAGGTACTAGAGAGCAGCTGGGTCATAGGTTACTGGGTCATAGGTTACCTAAGTTACTGGGTCATAATGGAGAACATACCAGCCAGGTGATAAACTAGGGTTTAACTAACTGGCTCAGAATGCAGAGTAGACCTTATGGGGATTTCAATAGTTAATGTCACAGCCACTTCCTCTTGGGTCACGGACGGTTGAAGTTAGAGAAGCTGATGGTTGAAGAGACATTTGAGAGGCTTTAGGTGCGTTACAACGCAAATACCCAACGCAAATACCCAACGCAAATACCCAATGCAAATACCCAATGCAAATATTTATTATTTGTCTTCAGAGAGTACAGAGAAGGATTTAGTTAATCCCTGTGGTGAGATGGGCTACCAATGTTAATATACAGTATCTAAATCAACACCCTCAAGGCTCTATAGACTCCTGATATATACTGTACATCTTCACAGCAGCCAAACACAGCCCCACTATCTGAGACCACTAAGGATTGAGTGGATATGCTTTAATCTGCCATTCATTCTCATTACCTAACCTCTCTCTACCCTGAGCCTTCAGAATATCCCCGATGGTGCCCAGACCTAATTAGCGGTATCACTGCTCTTTCCACAACCTCCCTGTTGGAAGGTTGTCCTGGTGGAATATGCATCGGCTTATTGAGTACAAAAGACTACAGCAGAGAGACTCAAATGAGACCCTTTCACCATCAGACAATGAGCATCAGAGTGTATGCAGATTTTTTTACAATAGTTAAGTATTTCAGAACTATTACACCCCAAAATAGCACGTAGGTCTATTAGTTGACGACGGTGTTACCTGACAGACTTTGGCACTGAAGTGTGAAGTGGGTAAGATCATTAAAAAACGGTGCTATTGTGTCTGTATCATTGATCACATTCAGTGAGGTCAGAATTACCACACCAAGCAATAAGTAGTAGAATAAACGTAACATGAATCACTTTGCAGCTCCCTGCCAGACTGTTCTGGACTTCTTCAAGACTGTTCTCCAACACAATAACCAGCTCATACAGCCTGTACCAGAAGAACAGCTAACAGAGGTGAGGACTCAAATCTGAAAACACAGCAACTTCCTGAAAAATACTTTGGTCTATTTCAGTTCTGTTAGATATGAGGCATGATGTGTTATCAGTCAGAGGGCTTCAATCTTCTTCTGCTAAACAGTGGTGCGCAGAGCAAAAACCATGTTCAAAGACCGTTTCGGTAATTTCGTGTCACCTATAGGTCCGTCTGCTCTGACCAAAACAAACGTTGTACCAATATAGGCAGAGCGGTAAATGGGAATGCTCGGAGGACTTGTCAACGGGAGTGGGCAAATTAGGTATTCCACGTTCAATAATTAATAATAGGCGGAAATATACACTTATTTGATCATAATGGGCACATCAGTACCTCCACTACAAATATGTGGGAGTAGGTCTAGTGTTGTCTCATTAGCCTACTAAAATATGTATGCCATTTTCCCTAAAACATTGAAATAATGCCAATGTTCCTAGCAGACATCGATTGCCTCCACTCTCTGCGCCAATTACTACCTCGATTAATATCATGCAACCGTGAATTTGATTCGGTATAAAACAGTAACAGTAAGCTATATCTTAGATATATGACATATGCTTAAAAATGCATAGGCATATACTGTACCTTCTTGATAGAAAAATAAGTTTGGACAGCCTTTACGCACAAACTATAAAAAGATGATGGCTAGAATCATCCTGAGAGTCGCCAAATTCATGTTCTTCAATCCATGATAATATTTGGAGGGGAGAATAATACAGACCTAGCATACTATAGTCATACAGCGCCCTCCATAAGTGTAGGAAAGAGGAAGCTCGTTGTGTCTTTTAGCTCTATACCCAAACAGTTTGGATTTGAAATCAAACAATTACTTCAAAGTAGAGATTCTCAGCTTTAATTGAATGTATTTTTTTCAGATTGGGTTCACCATTTAGAAAGTGCATTTTTAAACATACTCTCCCTAACTGAAACTTTGCTGAACGAAATTACCAACATAGCGGCATATGGACTATACATTGTGGTGCACAGAATACTTTTAGTGAAAGGAAATTGGAGCCCATAGTATGGTACATTGTACATAAGTGATATCATTACTGTTTATCAACTAAATTAACTAAATAGCTCTATCTCTCTACAGGATGAAGAACGGAAAACATTCTTTGAGGTTTGTGTTTTCAAGATGAGTTTTCTTTATAACTAAAACAACCTTTTACCCCAGTTCCATGTTTAAGTGTTGTGGCCTAGTGATCCTTCTTCACTTACTGTAATGTGATACTGTAGTTCACTAAAAAACGGTGTACATACAGATCCAGCTGAGATGATGAAATTAGATAACACATTAATATCACATTCATCTGGGAGTGAGGACCACAGATTAGCTCAACATTATACACAGTCTTAACAACTTTTTAGGTTTTAACGTTTCAGCGTTTTAGGTTTGAGCAGTCACAGAAAGAAGTCCCTTTACATACGTTCACATTTGTTGTGCAATTTTAACCTAAACTGCAGTAATCAACCTGAAACTAGTTTCACATGAAGTGAAACTGTCATTCAAATGAGAGCCTCTATTAGCTTGTGAAAGTATTATTTTGAAACGGAATTGCATAAGCAAACCAAACACCAAACAACACACAGCATAATCTGTGAATCTGAAACTTGATACCACCAGTGCTTTGCATTCTACAGTACAAAGCACTGGGGAATTACTTCAGGTTCAATAACACAATGGATCAAAAAAGACAGGTATTAAGAGTGTAGGTCTTTATCGATGTACAGTAGAGCTACAACACAGGCCTAGGTCCATGCCCAGGTATCTCTCACCTGACCCTTCTCCCCCCCCCCTCCTCCAGGGTAGTAAACAGCTCCTGGGGAACTATCCTCTCTTCATCACCAACAAGCAGTGGGACGAGGCGGTCAACTCCTCCAAGAAGGATGGCCGTAGGCTGCTGCGTTACCTGATCCGCTTCGTCTTCACCACCGACGAGCTCAAGTACTCCTGCGGCCTGGGGAAGAGGAAACGCTCGGTTCACTCAGGAGAACCCGGGCCCGAGAGACGGCCCCTGAACCCCGTCAAAGTCACCTGCCTCAGAGGTGTTGTACTGCCATCGGTCTCCACCTAAGAACTGTGTTTACCACTAGAGACGTGTGTGATGATACACTGACAATGGAGACAGGACTTATCATTTGTCAACCTCAATGTTCAAATTCATACTCATTCATCTTGAACGTTCCCCTGGCAATAAAGTCATTCCATTGTTTCCTATTCTATTCTATTCTATTCTAAATCCACCATCGGTATTCCAGAGTTCATCAGAATGCACTGTGCTTCTAATTCTATTCTAAACCAGCCGTCTGTATTCCAGAGTTCATCAGTATGCACTGTGCTTCTAATTCTATTCTAAACCATCCGTCTGTATTCCAGAGTTCATCAGAATGCACTGTGCTTCTAATTCTATTCTAAACCAACTGTCTGTATTCCAGAGTTCATCAGAATGCACTGTGCTTCCAACCCCGACTGGTGGATGCCCTCTGAGGAGCAGATCAACAAGGTGTTCAGCGACGCGGTGGGCCACGCCCGCCAGGGCCGGGCCGTGGGCACCTTCCTGGGCAGCAGTGGCAGCGGCAGCAGCACCAGCAGCCTCTACATGGACGCCTACGATGGACACCTTTCACAGGACGAACTGTTTCTCAAAGGCTCTCATAACAGCCTGGGGGACTAAAGCAAAATGGAGGGGGGGGTGGGGGGGGGGGGTGCGGCTGGAGGCTGGAGAGGAGAGGACAGTACAATGATGTGTGTACACGGACCCTAAACCATAGACACTAGGCTGTACTAGGCTCTTACTGTACGGTACAGAGCAGGGCAGGGAAACGCAACATTCCAGAGGACCAAGTCGGTTTTTTTTCACCCCGTGCTTTTTTCCTTTTTTTATGAGATGAGATGAAACTGTTTTAGGGTGCATCAAACATTGTACAGTACATATTGAGACAGACAAGGACAGTGAATATCACAGTATGTTGGTGGCAAAGATTAATTTGGATAGACTAACCCTAACCCGAAACAAAAAACCTTTTTAAGTTAACCAAAGATATTTATGAAGTAGAAATGCAGTATTTGTGCAACTGATGATTGATCGATTGTTGAATTTTAGCTGGTGCTCCTGACACAAATCACCAAAGCCCTACTGGTTTGAAACTTTGGACTGATGATGCCCCTTTCAAGACCTTCCATTTTCGCCTTAAAACTGATTTAAAAAGACATCCATGCGTGTGACTTTATGCTTTTCCTCTTAGAACTACATTACCCATGATGCTGGAGTCTCTAATGTGGACTGAGATTACTGAGTATTTCACTTATCCCCCACCCATAATCATAATGTTACGTATTGCTATGTGTGACCACTCTGATATAATATCAATATCAAAACAGATATGAAGGTTTACATTAACATTATGATGAATCAATGTTTAGGTTTTTAATGCCTTCATGTGCACAAAATGTGTATCAATGTGGCTTCAACCAAAGCAGTAATTGATTGTGATTAGTTGTCCCAACGGGGTAAAAGAGGAGAGGTCTACTGTGCATATCATTGTGACGGTTTACATTGTTTTTGTTGGGACTTTTAATGATTCATATGTACACCATTCATTTCCTATACAAATGAATGTATGAAATTGACTATAAGACTACGAGTTACGGTGTGATAAAGGTGATATAACAATGTTATTGTTGATAACAGTAGCCCTTTTGGGACGTGTAAGGTTGTTTTTAAATGCCTGTTCTCTCTCAAATGCCCCAGCCAAGTAGAGAAGTGCCGCAGAGACCTCGTCAGAGAGGTTCTGTTGTTGTGTCACGTACTGTTTTGAATGTGTATACATACATACCTGTGGTTACTGTACATTCCTCTGAATATATATCCTTTATTCTCAAAGTGACTGTGTCAACACTGTGAAACAGACTCTGAGCTGATTTTGACTAAATTATATGAATAGTTGCTGTTGTTATTGTTTTTATTTATGATCAAATAAACATTCCATCCTTATTGACTGGGGTTATTTTTCGTCTTGGACAGTGGCTGTCAGTAAATGTCCAGTGAAGGAGTAGGTAATAGTGTTGATTATTGATATGTTCTTTCTGCTTCCGCCGTAGATTGAAGACCCATCTCTTCAGGCTACATCTTAATGGTCCCTCCTAAAGACCTCTTCATCCCCACCCTCCCCCTGTACAAGTTTCTCTCCTGTTAAAAAAAAAAAAAGATCTTCTAGCATTGTGACTTCCAATGGCCCCTGGTCTGAGCATTGATTACTTTTTCTTATGATGACTGATGGATAGATTATTCACTTACTTAAACAAATGTATTTGTTGTAAGTCGCTTTGGATAAAGGCATCTGCTAAATGCCATAAATGTAAATGTAAATGTAATAATTTGTTCAAGGAGCACGCACATTTAAGTCTGTGTAGTTAAATAATGTATCCCTTAGTCCGGTAGATGGCAGTCATCACAAGCCACACAACTGAGACGATGCGGCATCGGGGAGCAGGGGACAGAGCTCCTGTATATAGTTCCTGAGTTGGACAATAGTTCAGCGGAACTCTCAGCATGATATATGCGTTTCCATTGATCTTAATAAAATAAACATACTCATTTCCATGTTCTTCCAATGAATGTCATAACTTTTAAATACTTAGTGAATGTGAACACATCAACACAGCATGCACAAAAACATGACAAATAATGAGGTTGTTTTGTGGTACAGGAGGAGTTGACATAACAATGACAGTATAAAACCATGTGCAAATTGACAAACTTGACAGTTGGTGCAATGTTTCCATAAAACCATTAAGGGCTATTGGCCAATAATTATGTATTTATGTATTTGTCGGGACCATCCAAATAGGCACTATATTGAGGTAGACTATAGACCACACTGGATTTGTTTATTTACATGACATCATTTGACATCGTGATTGCGCAAGACAACCAACCATAATGCACTTGTTTACACTTTGTAATAGTTATGTGTAACAGAACCCACGGGACGATTCAGCCCCCAAAGTGTTTACATTATTCCGATGGGCCCAATTTCACCAATTTAACGCATTGGCCTAACTGATGCGGCCGAAAAGCCATTTGTGTGTGTCACACGTGTGATTGCTTTTGCTATATTGGCAAGCAAAATAATCCAGGCTATTACATACATGTTGTGACATATTGATAGGCTTAACGATCACCATTAATAATGGAATTATAATAATGCGACTATTGTCATAGCTTGCTCTTGTCTCACCGTTTAGGGGGAGTATTTCTCTTTAATTCTGCAGTATCCATAAAGCCTACTGTATGCGGCGGGCCTCTTTGTCAGGGGCGGGCCGTGAGCACAATGAGTTTTCGGACAGTAAACTAGATGCGACAAGGTCGGACCAACTAAGTTATTAACAGCAGCAAGCCCACAGCCTAACTTGGTTAGATACGGAGTTATTGGCTTTGCAAATGGCATGGGAGCGCCTGAAGCGCAGGATATTACAGCTCTTCCTCAAACTGACGTCGGAAATATCCCGGAGTATAGTAGTGCGTGGATTTGGGAGAAATTCTGCAGAGGTCCTGCGTCGGTTTCAGTAAGCAACCGCAGCGAGTAACGGTAGACCCAAACGCAAGGGCGAGGCGATGCCGAGGCATCATGATTATCTAATGCGCAATTGACAAAGCTGCGTGGGACGGGGTTCCAATATTAAGCAGGGCCGTTATTTTGTGACTTTTTTACGCAGTAACTCACCCTCACTTGAGGTGTTTATCTGAACATAATACAAGATGATGTCACTTATAGACTTGGACGATGACCAGAGATGGGTGCCCACCCATGTGAATGTCACTGTCCTCCGTGCAAGGGGACTGCGAACGAAGGGCAAGCACGGTAGCCGCTATGTATACACCATTATTCAGGTGGGGAAGGAGAAATATACCACCGGCTTGGTCGAGAAGGCTACTGTGCCCGAATGGAATGAAGAATGTTGTTTCGAACTTCTCCCCGGAATATTGGAGGCAGGGGGACGGAGTGATTACCCTCCTGGGAGCGGTGACTTGGTGCTCACTGTCATGCACCGGGTCCTTATCGGTCTTGACGTGTTCTTGGGTCAAGCTATCGTCCCTCTGGACAAAATATTTCAAGATGGAATGTGTCCTAGAGATGAGTAGGTTCATTTAACTTATTACACTATTTAAATTAGAAACTACTTATTTACACACACAATGTTGGCCTGTTGTCAGCGTCATTGTTACTATCGCACATTATCGCACATTATGTTACAGTATCTACTTACAGTTTGTTTTGATTTGGCTATGATCATTTTCTAGATTGACAGTCAAACAAGCCTATGGTATGTTGGTAGGGTGGGGGAATTCACACTAGTATGAGAAGAACTGGGAGTTTGTTTATGTCGAAGATCAATAGCCTTCACAACCTCACCCCTACTGGTGCATCTACGGTAGTTAAACGATGGCCACTGTCTCTCTGAAGGCCCTACATCTCAGAATGACCATCTTCATAATTCAAGTAAAAAAAACCAGATATGGATTCCCTGACTATAAGGAATGATGGTGCATGTACTGTATTGTAAGGAAACAACAGTATGATGCGCCATCATTTACAATGACATGCAAGTCATGCCTTAATGTAATATGCAGACCTCCTTTTCCCCCAATAATCATTGCACTGCTCACTCTGCATCTGCCTCAAACAGCAGTGATGGTGCAGCAATACTGATATCAACATCAGCCTTCACAGAAGTACATCAGGCAGAATACCAGCTTGTGACATCATGCTTCTGTGTTTATTATAAAACATGGCCTCAATAATTACACAGCAGATTCCATCTCTGAGCCAAACTAAAAATATGTTTTAAGTGGCTTGTCCTTAAATCTTATCTTTTTATCAAAGGGTTCTTTTATTATTCATCTATGCTCTGACGTACACACATTTTGATTTGCTCCTTTGTTCAACAATAAAGCAGGTTGTAGTCAATTGCCACAGCATGCCCCATCTGCCATGGTGACAAACAACTTTAACGCAGCAATGTTAAGCTCTTATTTGAGAAAAACCAGAAGCAGCATGTAGGGTTGAGGGAGGCAAATCCAACAGTGTCAATGCAGTCAGCCCGTGAATATTGGGGTTCTACAAGCTTTCTACACATACCGCTTATCATCTCTCATGCTCTATACAGTATTGCACAATAGGATTCCAGTGTTTATCCTGGCCCTTGAATTATTGCACGAGAATATATCATTACCTGTTTGGTACGTCAGCCATTCAGTCAGGTAGACAATGTTGCATCTGCCACAAGACATTGTGGAATTCAGTTGAATCACAATGGAGGTATTCAAAGGGTAATTTCAGCAGTATGCAGACAATGTCCATAGTCAACAGTGTAGAGAGCATAGTCGAGGAAGGCAACAGCACACATCTGGATCTGATTGTAGGACCATTGCTCTCTCCCCTCTCTCTCTCTCTCTCTCTCTCTCTCTGTCTCTCTTTCTTGCCCCACTCTCTCACTCTCTCTCTCTCTGTGCACTGCAGTGAAACTCACATACAATAGCAGGCGTTTGTTTTGGCTCCAGAACACATGTTTTTGATCCTCTCAGAAGGGTCTGGGCAACGGAAGCAGTGGGAGGACTTCCTACATGTAGATGCACCCCTCAGAGCGTCTTAGTCACATAATTTTGGCACCAGGTGGGGGAGGGAGGACCCCCAAGAGTAGGGTGTTTCCCCCTTTGAAAGACTTAAGAAACAGTTGAAAATACATGATGGTCAAATTCCTACCAGCCTCCACCCCGCCCAGTTATGTAATAATGTCACTGGCTGCCAAGAGGAACACATTGAATATGATATTACAGTTGAAATATGCATTGAATGTATTTACACAAGACTGTCTGTCTGTGAGTACTGGCATGGCCGCTCGAGCTGACAGTCTCTCCCCTTCCCAGATGGCTCAAACTCAACTCCAAGGCAGGGAGGAAAGAGAAGGAGCGTGGCGAGGTGCAGGTGACAGTCCAGTTCACACGCAACAACATGACTGCCAGCATGTTCGATCTCACCATGAAGGACAAGCCACGTTCTGCCTTCGGCAAGCTGAAAGACCGCGTGACAGGGAGGAAGAGGGGGGACGTGGAGTCTTCCTCAGCTATCGTGCCAGGCCGCTTCGCAGCCCTGTCGAGTACCGCTGGCCAGCCTTTTGGAGACGGGGGCGGGGGCGGGGGTGGGGGTGGGGGTGGGGGAGGCAGGGAAGACAGAGGGGATGACAGAGAGGTTGGAGGGGAGGAGAAGAGGAGCAAGGTGAAGGATTTCTTCCTGAAGGGAAGGCTGCGGAGGGGGTCTGATACCAGGTCCTGCTCATCGCTGGCCTCTGAGAGCAGTGTTTCGTCTGTGACCAGTGAGAGCCCCTGTCCTCCCCCAGCCTTAGGCCTCCTGATGGACCCCCCCAGCTCTCCAATCTACAGCAGCAAGGTGAAAGTAGACACCCACCATGGAGAAACAGAGCTTGCCAAAAAAGGTAGGTCTTGAGATTCTTCTAATGTTTATGTGGGAAGATTGGTCACACTTGATATTTAAATATTTAATATTTAACACTTTAGTGAACATTGTATTGATATATGATTACTTAGTAATGTAGTAATTGCCTTGCTTTGTGTGTCTAGTTGTTTTTGTTATTACAAAAGTGGGATAGGGATTGGAATGCTTTTCCTATTCCCATTTGTGTTTCCTTCATACAGTGCTTACCTCACAGCCCTCCCCAAAGATACTGACCCACAAGCGCGCCTTCAGCGACGAGGCGAGTATTATCAATACTTCTCTGCCCCGGCCCTGTCCTGCTCTGGAGTCCCTCAAGGATCAAGGTATGACCCTCTCCAAATCCTCTCTGTGCATCAACGGGAGCCACATCTATAACTCTGAGCCTGTGGGGTCCAAGAGCTCTGCCACCCTCCCATCCAAGCTGGTCCTACTGGAGAAGTGCTCCCCCCTCTCTCGCTCTCTGCAGAACCTCACCAAGCGGAGCGAGGACAAGGGTTCCCCCAGCGACGGCCGTCGCTGGTCCTTCGACAAGGTGAAGAAGGAGGAGAAGGAGGAGGAGAGGGAGGCTGAGCCTACTGCCGTCTCCCAGGTCCAAAGTGCTCGGTTGGTGGGGGGTCGGCCAGTGCAAACGGCAGCTCCAATGTCCTCATCTACCACCACGGTGGTGGACTCTGCAGACAAAGGGAAGAAGCTGAGAAAGACGTTATTCTCTGGTGGCAGGAGCGACTCTCTCCCTGCCAAATCGGAGCCGAGCCAGGCTTCTTCAACCCCTGAGGGCAGGCTAAGGGGTTGGTTCGGCTCCAGTGATGCCCAGAATAAGCCAAGGTGAGTGGGGGCCGTTTTGGCTCTCTCTCTGGGTCTCCGGGGCTTTATTTATCTTCAAATGCCTGTCCTCAAACGCACACTACAGTTTTTATTTCCTTGAGTTCAGTGTCTATGCTGCCCCCTGTTACTTTAAAATGGAAATTGAGTCCACCTCCATTTTATCCATCTCTTATTGCCTCATGTGACCTACAACATAAGGTTTGATATTCATGAAAGTATATCAAAAAAGTCAGTTTCACATCAAAAATGTACTGTACTATAATTTCGATGTGATGGAAATCAAACAATTTTCCTGTGCATGGAAATTTGAAATGGAAATGATGGCACATAGCCCACAACAGCTTTCTGTCTTCATATTGTGTGAGATCAAATTAAAGGGGCAATCTGGGATTTAAACAACAACAAAATCACAAAGTCACACCATCACTTTTTGAGGGAGGTGAAGATGTGAAGCAATACAGTGTTTGTTTACAATTACATTGCAAAGCTCATGAGGCAAATATAAGTTATATTCTTCATGAATCAACGGCTAAAGTCCTAAGATTGATGTAGCAATTCCAGATTGCCCCTTTAATCATCATATTTTCTCAAAACCTAATGCTTGATAAAAGAAATTCCCTGAGTTTTGAGCAAGCAATGTTTGGTATGTTGTGGACCATCCAAATACATACAGTACAGTGAATCACTTACACTGATAAAGTTAAGCTGTTATCATGTTTTGATGCTGTTAGATCCTGTTATGGTATTCTCAGTATTCTCTGACAGTTCCTGAATTACCAAACTCACTTGTGTTCTTGCTCATTCACATTGCTTGGGTTCCTCTGCCGTGTTTTGTTTTTAGCTCTACTGTGTTTCCATAACCTCATTATTGTTTTCTTTGTTTGCAATTATGATGTATTCACTGATTATGGAAAATGCCTGAAGCAAGTGTTCAAATAGACACAACTAGTGGTCAAAAATGTCGGTTCTTTAAACATTTGGGTTGACTTTTTCTGTCCTTGATGGAAAAGTGCACCCATACTTGAACCTGGTCTGCTGGCACAGAATTAACTAAGAGGACTACTTGTGCCTTCCTTTCACAGGCTGGAAGTATCTCCTAAGGTAGAAAGCAACTCAGACACACCCCCTCCCCTCCCCCCTCGTTCCCCCATTCCCCCCCAGTGCTCCTCTCCCTCTGCCTCCTCCACTGGTCGTACCTCACCCGACAGTGGACATCCTACTAACCCTTTCACCCCCTCCCCCTCCCCTTCCCCCACCCTCATCTCTCCCTCCAACCCCTTCCTCCCGCATATGCAGTGCAACCCCTTTTTTGAGGAGCTCTTAGCTGAAGAGACCAGAAAGTCTCCCCCTTTCCCTTCCTTCTCTCCCGTCTCACCCCTCTGTCATTCCACAGCTTTGCCCTCCCGGCCCTGCGTCCCCAGTCCCGTCCATCATACAATGCAAAAGAAAATGGCGGCCATAAGGCGAGAGCGCCCCAGGGCAGTAGCCAGGCAGATGTCCCTCCCTGCGGTCCTCCCAAGAGCAGCCACGGCTAGTCCCCCCAATCCATGCGCCTCTCGCTCTATGTCTGAGAGTGGGGGAGAATGGGATGAGTCCTTTGATGCCTTTGCCTCGAGCAGACTGATTTCACCAAAGGGGACTACTCCAACCCAGCAGCCATCAAATGCAATCTCAAAGCAAGCTCACAGAAGGAGCACTCCTCCTCCTTATGCAATTCAAACAATTGAGGAGATGAAGATTTGTGAAGAGGAGCCTCCACCGTTGCCTCCACGGAGGTCAATAAGGACACCAGTCAATGGAGGGTTCTCTGATAGTTGGTTGCATAGAGGTCAGGAGCTGGCTGTCCAGAAAGAAGCCTGTCTCCTTTCTCAAACCGGTGTGGCCTCCCTTCAGCACACACGAGAAGCAGAACGCAGCAAGAGACACACACCAAGCCCGACCCCAGGCATAGACCTTCTTCACAAAGGCAGTGAGATTTCGGACAGTCAGACAGGTGGTCATTCTCATCAGTATGCAAACATTATATCTCCCCCATTGTTAAAGAAGGAAGACGAGTTTAGGAAGTTTAGCTATGAACCGTTAGTAGAGGAACCTGACAGCTGGAAGGGGATATTAACTGAGCAGGACTTCTTTGGAACTGGTGTCACAGAAAACCATAAAGGGCCAAATGTAAACAATGCACTAATTACCTTGGCCTCAGAGCATACTAAGAAAGTTGATACCTCTGTTACAGAAAAGGCAATTTTAAGAGGCACTTCCCCCTCTGAACATCCTGATTCAGCTCTACCCATAATGCTTCTTGATAGTGAAATGTCTGTTGCTGATCTACTGAGTATGTCTTCCCCTAAATCAAAGCCTAAGACGCCAGACATTACTTCCACCCTACTAGAACCAACAGTGGAAACGCTCTCCATTCACCCAGCTAAGTCCACATTCGTAAACAACAATGAATCACCTTCACTAACCTTAGAAGATCTAAATAAGAACATCAGTAATTCAGATTTTAGTTTTATTGACTCTGATGGCTCATCTCCATCTGAAACAACAGGCAGTAATACCCTAAAAAGTTTAGGAGGAATTTTCCCTCAACCGCCAGAGGATAAACCTTTAGCAATATATAACCATGAGGAGATGATGATATCTGCAGAAGATAAGATGATGTTAACAGAGGTCAGTTCTTCCTTTAGCATGAATTCACCAACAGATTCGAAGCTGAAAGACTCTCCACTTTTTCAAGACAGTTGTCCAGATGGAGGTTGTGAACTGAATACAGTGGCATCTTGCAGAGAGTCTACAAAGCGTACGAAGGACGAAGGTACATTCATATCTGAAGGTCAAAGGTCTTATGAGCTTAATTTGGGAGCTGAATCTGAAGATGACATTTCTAGAGAGATTATGGATTTAAAAGTCACGCCACTGGATAGAAATGGCAACCCTCAGGTCAAACCAACCAAGCCTATCAGTGAGTCTTCCCCGGGGAATGTTAGGTCACGTAAAAGCCTCAAGGGGATGATTCGTGAGCTCCAAGGCAATGGCAGTCCAAATGGTCAAGGCAAAGAAGTGAAGGAGAGCCATCTTGGCCAACCGTCGTCTCCTGTTCAAATGATCCCAGAGAGCAGCGATGGTCTGTTCTCATATCAACCGGTGAAATCTCCTCTTTCATCACCAGTATCGAAATGTGTAAACAGGGACGAGACTGAGGTCAATGACCTGAAACCTAAGTCATTAATGTCCCCACAAGAGCCAGAAACACATTTCTCCATTCAGTCAAATATGAAAGATAATCCCATGGCCGGACTTTCCCCTTCAAAACAAGCTGGGAAAATCAGGTTTGAAGACCTCCATGCCAAAGTAGCCCCAAACCTGAGAAGTCCCTCCAAGGCTATGTCAGGGTTTGGTCCCTCTCTGCATGACTCCAACCCCTGTGCTTCCAACAACTCCTCTACCCCCAGCTCCTTGGTGGCTGCCACTAATGCCCAGGCTAAGCTACCCCCTGCCCCTGCCCCCGGCCCCACCATCACACACCCCCAGACCGTGAAGCTCAGTCCCGGAGTCACCCTGGCTGTGGCCCCCTACACCACCTCCTCCTCCTCCTTCTCCTCCTCCTCCTCTTCCACCACCACTGCCCAGCCCCTGGTCGATGCACGGCACACACTTTTGCCTGAGGAGACACAGCCAGCTAGCAGCCTGCCCCTTCAGGAGAGCAGGTGAGACCCTCACTCACACTATAGCTCTGTAGAGTGTACTCACTCGACTTCTTTTTAGAACATACCAGTGTGGGTTGCCAGGTTGTAGCCAACAATGGGATGCAGAGAGATTACAAACTACAGATAGGCATAGCTAATCTGCTAGCTGCCGACAACACACTGTAGCTCTAATCTAGAGTCTATAAATTGTTAGACTATTCTCTCATTCTTTCCCCCGGAAATGTTTTGATTTGGCTGTTAGATAGTGTACTGGAATAAAGTAGCTTCCATAAGAAGACACGCTGTACTACAGTACAGGCTCACTCCATCTATCTCTCATGTCAGGTCCACCGACTCATCCAAACCCTTTGGATGACATTGCTTCTTTATTGTTTACGTTATCTCATCCCACCGCTCTATTTTGTTATTACATCTCTGTTGCTGGGTGTCACATTCGGGGCTTTACACACTAGAGAGCCAACCTGAACTGTGCTGTGCTGGCCCGGGGTGTTGTCCTTTCACGTTGTCCTTTTTAGCAGGACGTGTAACCGGACCAGCACAGTACAGTTTAGCTTGACTCAGCTTGGTTCGGCTCTGTAGCGTAAATTAAGCCATTGAGGAGTGCCAAAGAGAAGCCCAGCCAGATCCTGTGGTTACTGGCACGACAACTTTAGTTTTCTATGTCTGCTGCCATTTTTTACATTTTAAATGAAAGCAAAATGGATGTGTCTACTTTTACTCTGTTATTGCCGCTAAAGCGCAGCAGTTCTGTGCACTTGAAAACCCAAGACAAAATAAGCTATTTTTATGCTCTTGCACAAATCCTCTTGTTTTCAAGTGCTATTTTGTTGTAGGGTAGATAATTGGTTAGAGGACTCGATTTTGAATGATTGCACATTCAAAACCCAGGATGCACACTGTTTTCAACACCTATGCAAGATACTGACTAACTGTATCGAACATTGATTCTCTTGTGGAAATGGATGTGTGTATTGACTGTGTAGACAGTGAACCTTTGATGCTGACCTGTTTCCTCTGCAGCCCCCACCCAGTGAAGCCCCTGACAACTATGACCAGCCAGGGGGAGAAGAAAGATGGCCGATCCGTCCTGGAGAAGCTCAAGTCCACCATCAACCCAGGCCGTGCTGTGCAGCAGACAGTGGTTGAGGCCGAGAAGAGTGAGGTACAGAAGACCACAAACACTACCAGAGATTTATTGTACAGTCGTGGTACTTTGGGATAAACAGGTTGCTCAAAATTGAGTGGAACATTTTGTCACACTTTACATCAAGTTTCCCCTATACCTGTGTAATGACTATTTAATTACTCTAGTAACAACATTTCATTAACATGCTGTGTATCTCGTTTACCTAATAGTAATATTTCCCCCTGTCATTCTCTGTCCCCTCCTATCTTTTCAGGAGGCGTTAGCGGACAACTGTTCCCAGTTCCAGAACCTGACCAACATGGAGCTGATCTCCCTTCTGCTGCAGCAGGAGGTGGAAATGGAGAAGCAGCAGGCGGCCTCCGAACAGCAGGGGGCGCTGCTGGAGAAACGTGAGGCGGAGCTGAAGAAGATCAAGTCACAGGTGCGGGACCTGGAGGACTACATTGACAAGCTGCTGGTGCAGATCATGGAGCAGACTCCCACGCTGCTCCAAATACGCTCCAGACACAAGTGACAACGACACTAGTGTGTGAACACCAACCGCGTGATCAGTTTAATCCAGGGCAGTGTTTCCCAAATGGTGGATTGCAACTTATTCCGTTTGAGTCTCGACTGTGACGATTGGTTTTATTATTATACTTCCAATCGGTCTCACAAGAAAACGCTGACAGTGTCAGATGGGTCACAGAATAAGACCATTTGGGAATCACTGCTGTAAGGTGCATGTGTAATCAAACATGTCTTCTAAACAAAAACTTGATCTCACAACCATCCAGGTCCTCTCATTGCTGATACTGCCCTGTTGATGTAGACACGATATAACGCAATGTGCATGCTTGTTATCGTTCAAATTTGGTAGGATCAGGACGCAAATTAAAATCTTAAACTGCTGTCGTTGCAGACGTTATTGGTCACTTTGCACTTGCTATGTAGGGTAATCTAAGTGACACAGCTTTTAGAAAATATACTGCATTGAAATTCTTAAAAGTGCATTTATGAGTAATACAGAAAATGTTTTCCTTTTCATGAAGTGTACAGTCCTCACAATTCAATCCTCAGTGATTTAAAATGTTCTTATTCTCACGCGGTATGACATTGCCTCAAGTTCAAAGAACATTGGAGAGTCTGAAGAAGTTTAATGGGTACCCAGGTGACTTTCATGGTCATACTCACTGGCGTAAAATGCTACTGACTGTAAAACAGCCTGCCTCAAAGAGAATTCTAATAAATATCGACAAGTTGAAAGATGAACTTGAGTTAGTGTCATATTTTGTAATTGAAAAAAAATAAATAGATATACTGTATTATTAAAAAAACTATATGTAAGAAAACCATGTTAATGCAGTAGACGCTAACATTTGAAAATAGAACATGATTTCTGCCACAACATTGCTGTAGGATAAGCCAAAGCTTCCATCAACATTTTTAAGGATATCTCTTTTGTTAAAAAAAAGCTCATGTTCTGTTTACATCATATTCACGTCATAAGTATTATTTTCTTTCAACATTAAACATTCCATTACTTCAATATCAGTCAAGGTCTGTGTACAAAGGATAAAGTGATACAAATGTTAATGTATTCAAGATAGATGTTACCATGGGTTCAGAGGAATTGTTTTTTTTTTTCAATTATTTTGTCACTTTTTTTTATTTGTTAAATGAATGTATTAAATTATATTAGTCATATATATTTTTTATGACATTGCTTGTATTATGATATATTATTTCGTACAGTATTTCATACTGTACTATAGTTAATGTAAATGCTATACATGACCTCGGCACTGTAACATGTACAGAAAAATAAAGAAAAACTGCTCATCAAATAAAACAAATCACATGACCCAGAAGTTAAATCTGCATACACAAGCAACTTTTAATACAACGTGTCTACCATTGTACTTTATTTTATAAATCCCGTGTGAAAGTCCAACCTACACTTGCAGTCATGCAGTTATTTTGTACTGTCTCCGCTAGAGGGCACTGCTAATATTGATTTTCCTTCCGTTTTTGAGCACAATGTCAGCATGAGCGTGGGAACCTGATGTTAAACCTTAAAGCCTATTAGGTACTACTATTATTGCAATAGAGTAAGAGTCATTCTAGTGATATGGTTATTGTAACCCATCCTTACAAACCATGCAAGATATGTTAATTTAGATCCAATATCTAGAATTCAAATGTTCCTGTAAATTGCAAAACTTAAGTATAGAAACTATTTGTGAACTGTAATGACGGTAGACCAAGGTAGAGGACTCAATCGCACGATTCGGGACAAAAGCTTAATCCAAAAGAATAATCCTTTAATTCCAGGAAAAGGATTTGGTACACAGGTAAACAATTAGTAGAGAGGCAGATATCCAAAAAAGGGTAGGCAGGGCAGGCAGGGTATGGTACACGGGTAGTCAGACAAACAGGAGGTGGATAATCCAACAGGGAAAAGGCAAAAGGCAAACTCGGAAAAACTAACAAAAATCAAAAACCAGGAAGACAAGAAATCACTATGAACATCGCTGGGACGTTTTGACACTAAGGCACAAAGACGAACTGGCAACGAGACGGGAAACACAGACTAAATACACAGGGAAGGATGATGAGGAACAGGTGAATCCTATCAGGGCAGTGTAGACGATCACGCAGGCGAGAAACAAGGGAAGGTAGTGAAGTTTTTGGAACGAGAGATAAGGTGAGAGACACAAACATAAACAGGGAACAAAAATGTATTAACATGAAAAAGACAAACACACTAACGAACAAGACGAGACGTAACAGTGAACTACTGTGTAACAGGAATAAGTAACACATTATCCAGTACCAGCATTCATACAATTATCAATGAATAAGTTGCGGTATCTGTATTGCTTCATGTTATAAAAAATCTATGGCTTGTCTTTTTAGTAACTTTATAACCAGACTTGATAAGCACTGTAGTACGACAGTTCAAAGGTAGATCTGTGGCTAAGAAGTGAAACATATGTGGCCAATGTTTTTCTAAAGAGAGGTAAAGCTCCCATCAGGTATACCGGCTTTCTATTAATGTGTGTCTGTGTCACATACAGGAATATGAAATGCTGACCACTGGTTTTACTTTGCATTTCTCTTTACAGTTATTACATGTTATTACTCTGTTATACATGGTGACTAAAGACAACCATACAGGACAAATCATTGAAAAACGAGGATCTCTGTTGCACACTCAAAGGATAAAGACTTGCATACAGCATAGATGACTTGGGCTCGCCTCTAAGCTTTCGTACAGATGGAAACATGAATTATTAGTTGGAAACATTCATACAATAACATTGGCTCATATTGCTATAACCTCTTTGGATAGTGATGCTATGTTATTCTGACTGCATCCCTACCTACCAGGAGGTACCTTGCAGGCTAAACAATGCAGGTGTGAAATTGGGTCAACTGGAGGTGGAGGAGTCATCGGAGAATGTTTGCATCTGCAGCGCATCTTCCCAACGAGAAGAACCGTTATGCAATGACTCCTTTTAACTTATCAATTATTTGGGATGTGTAGTCATCTCGTCCAACTTTCGCTGTGAAAGTCGACATGACACAAACTACACATCCCATGTGACATCGCGAGTCATCGCTTGACTAGACTGCTACTTTCACACGGGAGTATAGTTCAGTCTACTTAAAAATCTGTTTCATGATTCAGTTCATTAATAAGTAATACTTGCTGTCATGGCGGAATCTCCAGCCTATCCTGCCTTTCAGCTTGGGAGACCTCGATATGATCAGGTAAAACATCTTTTATGACTTTGTATCATTAAGTAATCGCATGTTTGTCATCTTTGAGGTTGGTGTAAAAAACACATCTTCGCCGATCTCTCCCCTCCCTGTAAGCGCATCATGATGATCCGTTAGTTTGTAGCGAAAGTTGCCTGTAATGTGAAGCGATACATTTGTTTCTATCGTGCTACTTTGTGCAATGCAACACAATGGTTTAATTGATTATCAAATTACAGAGATTAGCAGATGACTTTTGAGGTGATTATGGAGTGGGTCTCTCATCGTGCTTGCAGGGTGCACAGGGGTATCGCTACAGCACTACTTTGTATGGGCACATACTGACAAAAATGCATCTTATTTTACATATTTGATCTAAAACAGCCTTTCCTCATGGAAAATCTATAGGACAACAATTAAGAGATGTTCGTGTAATCCACTGTATGTGTGCATTTCTGCACAGGCTAAAACGGGCAGAAATAAAACAAAATAACCCTTTAATTACAATTAACTTAAGTTAGTACGGATTTGATATTTTTTCTGAAAAGGGTTGTTAAAAAAACATTTATTCTAATAAATGTTTTACTTTTTCGATGCATTTTGTAGACTTACATCAGACATTGTAGCTTCTAAAAAATCTGGGTCACCCCATGATAATGTGTTGAAGATTAATAGGCCACATCCATTCTTATCTTTAACATATCTGCCAGTTCTCCATCCTGAGAAGTTAATTTGCATTGTCCAACAGCAATGTGCAATCTGCAAATGTGACCTTCACGTCAGCTGAAATTGTAACTGACAACTGTTAATTAACAATATTATAATGTCTGAACCCTGACATTCACGTTTTACTGATCTTCAGTCGTTCGGTTCACTGGTCTATTGTATAAAATGTAATATGCTTTAAGGAAATGATTTACGTGCTGAAATAGCCCAGAACAAAGTCCAAAGACAGCTTGTCAGTCACTACAGTGTGTGAGTTGTCCGTTGCTGTGTCTGTTGCTGTTATGTTGTTTGACACACATGTCTTATCACTGCGAATGCAAGAGGAATAACAAGAAAGCCAAAAGGTTCTTGGAACAAGACCGTTCACTCACAGATAGCTGATGATAGCAATTCACATAGGAAGCTTGATAATAGCAGCCCATTAAGATCCCCAATTGGAACCTCCAAATATAGAGGTAGAAATATCCAAACAATTCTAGTGCATGTATATGGTAGCCGAATAAGAAATGTGTGTTATTGCTCACATGCTCCAGCATTTACCTTTGGTTGATGGAACATGAACCTACTGTACACCTTTCATCACAGCAGACCTTTATTTCTTTGACCCCAAAATTGTCAGCCGAGGTCGGCTTAATATAATTATTAAATACAGTACGGAGTAACGTTTTCAGTTTGTTGCATCACAGCAGTTAAAAATAGGCCAGCTAGCTCTTGAATCAGCATAAAGCTCTCTGTCTCCTATTGCCGTGATCCGTCTCTGCTAGCTACAGTAGCTGTGTGTGTGTGTTGTGTATTCTCTGGAAAGCTGAAACACATGAATAATTAAATCAGTCTCCTCACATGGAGCCCAACCTTACAAAACAGCCATGCTACACACATGGACCGGGAGTGGGGAGAAGATTGCATTGATTTTCGACAAAAAGAGCCACAGACAGGTTCAAAGAAAGGTGCATTCTTCAGTCTTCCCAACTGTGTGCTCGGAGAGACTGAGGACGGCGTCTCGCGTTTTCAATTAAAAACCTGATGTCTGAAAACACGATGAAGATGGAGAGACGAGCTCGTCCTGCTCGTTCCCGTCGTCGCCTGCCTTCCATCAGTAATAAATGGCTCAGAGGCGTCTGATTGAAGTCGCCATGTTTCAGTCCATCTGGTTTGCCAAAGAGACTGTTGGCATCAACCGCCATCAGGCCTTTTCAAACTGTTGGCACACAGCGTACCGGGCTGGCATGCCCGTCTAAATAGTAAGTGGAGAGCAGAAAAGCGGAATGCTTCAACAACAGCTCCAACCTGGAGTGGTAAAAACAGGGTCACTCCAAAATAAGGGCTCTTGACTTGCATCAAGTCTTTAAAACAGTGTCACCCCCCCCACACAGTCGGTTGCTTTGTTTTTACTTTGCATTCCCCAAATATTTTCAAGTCGTTGACGCCAAAACAACAATTAGCAATAGCAAGCAATTGCATCCACTTTAATAAAATCCGTGTCAAGTCATGTGAAGTGAAGCATGGATAAATTAATTCAATGCTGAATTATTTTCGGCATTAATTCAGCTCTGCCATTTCCCCTGTCCTCTTGTTATTACTTCACCAGTTTATGTGAAGGTATCTATTTAAATGGGGGGGGGGGGGGGGTGGGGGGGGTGGGGGTGGGGGGGGGGGGGTGGCGGTGGGGGGGTTACTTAGTAGTTATTGTCATTACTTTCTTTCTTCCAGAGTTCATTTCTAGGTCGGCTGAGACACTTTGTGGAGATCATCGACCCCAGCACCCTCTTTGTGTCAGAGGTAGAGTACAAGTTGCAAACATGAAATCCAAACTATAGATAACTTTATACTACACACCTCATCCTATGAAACCTTTTTACAATGCGAAGAATCAGTCATATAGCTCATCCACTGTAAACTTATAATAAGAGCCTAACCTTGAGCCAACCACACAGTTGTCTTATTCACTCAAAAAACCCTCTTGTCTGTCACCCGTAGAGAAGATTGAAAGAATGTGTTGAACTCCTTGATGATTTTAAACATGGGACTCTTCCACCTGGGGTGTCAGATCGACAGGTGAGCACACTGTTATCTAAATGATATTTTCACCTTTTCAAAGAGCCTCTTGCTCTCAAGCATAACGTTTATTTTTTTTACGCTGCTTGTGTTATGTGGATGTTTCAGGCCTCTTATTCAAATGCACTAATTGTAAGTTGCTCTGGATGAAATAAATGAAGTCATATTTGAAGTAAACATTTCTTCTTCTCAACTGTCTTTCACTCTCTAGCTGTGGGAGGCTCAAAAAGTCAAGCAGGTAAATTGTGGCGTAAATCTACTTTGTGAAAAGTCACATGATCCCACTCAACAGACATACGTTGCCACATGCATTCATTCCCTCTCCTACTGGCAGCATGATGATGATGTAATAATCTATCTGAATGTAGGCCATCATACACCCTGACACAGGAGAGAAGATCTTCATGCCATTACGAATGTCAGGTATGATTTCAGATGAAGATCTTCACAAGATTGACGTTGTTTTCTGTTAAAGTCATTTTTTTTTTTTACGCTGATCATACTTTCTGCACCACACAGGTTATGTCCCGTTTGGAACACCAATTGTAAGTCTTAAAATCAAATCATAATTTCATATGTATATCTATGTATACAATATTCAACTTCCTGAAGTTGACTACTGTATGTAACCTTCCATCTTCTTGGCCATTGTCATTATTGGCTGTTAGATACAGTACCAGTCAAAAGTTTGGACACACCTTGCCAAGAGTGTGCAAAGCTGTCATCAAAGCAAAAGGTGGCTACTTTGAAGAATCTAAAATATAAAACATATTCTGGTTTGTTTAGCACTTTTTTGTTTACTACATAATTCCATATGTGTTCCTTCATAGTTTTGATGTCTTCAATATTAATCTACAATATAGAAAATAATAAAAATAAAGAAAAACCATTGAATGAGAAGGTTTGTCCAAACTTTTGACTGGTACTGTATATACTATATACTTATTGGCTGTGAGATATATACTGTAGAACCAGTAGTTTTGAATCAGATACATCCAATAGTGTCTCCCTTCCTGGTTTTTATCTAGGTCGTGGGCCTTCTTCTTCCAAATCAGACTGTGGTGTCAACTATTATCTGGCAGGTAATTTCATTTGTTCATTATTTATAAAATTCAGTTTTAAAAAAAACGAAACAAATTTAAAATAACTTGAGGCCTTGTCAGACCCACTGGTTTTCAGTAGGTTCCCTCCTGCGAAGGGGAGAGAGAGAGGTGTAGAAACAGAGGAGTCTAGAGTGAGGAATGAAAGAAGGAAAGAGGGGAATGGAAAAAAGTATAATTGGTTTAAGAAAAGTCTTGACATGCAACCTTTCCATCCATTACTGTCCCATGTCTGTAATATCCACATTGGATACGCTCTACTCTCCAGCCGGGATAACTAATTGACTTTCCCTGACGCACAGTCTGTTATTCTCCTTTCAGTGGCTGAACCAGAGTCACAATGCCTGTGTGAACTATGCAAACCGCAACGCTACCAAGGTACTGTATGGAAGGCTTGTGGAAAGCCTATTCACAGCCTGATTCTCAGTAAAGCTATTGAAATACAGTTCAATTGAAGTTCAGTGTTAGTGTCCCTGGTCCTTATAATCTTCTGTTTTCATGGCAACGGGTACCCTCTGTGTATATCAGTTGGCCCAGACATGTTATGAAGATATGGGTTCAAATAATGGCGCAGCATAAGGTAATACTAGAGTATTGGTAAAGGTTCACAAAGAATGTTTTAGACAGTCTTAGTCCTTGCATCAGTGGCTGCAATGTAATACATTGTCAATTATTTTGTTGTCATCCTATCAGCCTACACCAACATCCAAGTTTCTCCAGGGATACGTTGGAGCTGTGACTAGTGCTGTCTCCATTGCGGTCAGTTGTGTGATTATTGCACATAATGATAATAGATATTCATTTTCAGAGCACAGGATCTCTCATGACTAGCCACGCCATGTGTAATAACATAGTTGTTACATGGTTATTACATACTCCCAGTGTTGACATGATGTGTAAAGTGTTTGTTCTCTGTAATAACTATTAGTCCCTTGGTTATTATGCAGGTTTCAAGTTTATCAATGGAGATTTTGATGTGTTTGTGTGTAGGTGGGATTGAAAATGCTGATTCAGAAAGCCAACAAGTTGAGCCCAACAACCCGCATGATGATACAGAGACTTATCCCCTTCCCAGCTGTGGGTATGTATTCATGGGTTAGGGTAACCCTAACCCTAACCCTAACCCTAACCCTAACCCTAACCACCTACATTACCAATCATTTGCCACAACACAATAAGACCCAGAGGAGGGCATGAAAACTCTGCATTGAGGACCCTCTCTGTCCTCTCCTGTATCTGGGTCCCCCCTGTAGGTCTTTTATTGGTAGATCTATCAAAAAAAAAAAGCACTTGTTCCCCCACAGGGATAAATCACCTTTAACAAAGAGCTACAGATGACAACACTGTTGTCAAAAGGAGACACTTTTGCAAGCTCATAAAATGTCCTGATTTGTTTGCTGCTAGCCCAGCCCAGGCAGGGATTGGCAATTACGCCACTGATTAATTTCACAGATTAAGTTGATTCATTTCACAGTTGGATCAGGTGATTCCTCCATGTGGAAGAGTCTTCATTAAGTCCTATGTGATTAGCTGAGTGCAACGATCGACCTAAGTGTCTCCTCAAGCATCTCCTGCCAAGGTTATAAAGCTACAGTAAGCTTTCGTTCTCCTTGTTCTTGAAGGTCTATATTCTCCTTCACTGCAGTCAGTCGAATCGTCCAAACAAATCAATATGAAACGGACACATTGTCTCAATGTCTGGTACAGGTCAACTCCAGTGTAACTATCAGCCCCCCCCCTCCCTCCCTCCCTCCCCCCCAACAGCCTGTGCCAACATTTGCAACGTAGGCCTCATGCGGCACAATGAGCTGTCGGAAGGCATCGACGTGCTGGACAGCAACGGTAACGTGGTGGGCTCCTCCAAGATCGCTGCCAAGCATGTGAGTAGCCAGCCATTACTGGGACTATGTTACCGTCTGTTTTTGCAGTCAGTGTTTTTTTTGTTTGTTTTGTTTTTACTATTTCAATCATACGGTATATTGTGTATGACTACAGATGAAAATGTGCCTCAGCATTTACCTAAATCTGGCACATTTACAGTAACATTGATTTGGCTAATGTGCATTATCCCTGTAAGATAAATGTTGTAAGGTACAAGTACCCATTCATTAACATTTTAGTTCACTGTATGGGGGATATACCATACAGCCTCTTTTGCTAACGTGTCAGTCGGGGGTTAATTAAGCAGACGAGGGTTTATTCCATCATTTCATATTCATCTCACATGTTTGTGCTTCATTTTTCATTCTGCTTATCTGTCAAATCTCCTCGGAGAGGAAATGGAAGGCAACACATTGCCTAATTGGAAATGGAGCATGTGCACAATGTTGTTGTTTTCCTCCAGGCGATCATGGAGACTGCCTTCACTCGAGTAGTCCTCCCGATGCCCATCTTTGTCCTCCCTCCCATCATCATGTCCTACCTAGAGAAGTAAGTCATGATTTTAATAAAGATGGGTCAGACATATGTTGTACGACGTAGTCGCACAGTATCAGCTAAAATATGTTTATCTCAGTACCATAAAGCCTGCGTATCCTCAAGGTTTAAGGGAACCTACTCACCAAACATGATAGAGAATTGCTTCAGTGTTGTTTACGTTTTTAACGGAGTGTGTCATCACTGTTCCAGTTGACAAATAATAATCTTGTGTAAGAAGAACATTTTGTGTGATATTATATACGGAATGTACTCATAGCTTGTGTTACTGTTTTCCTCGACCTCTACAGATTCCCATTCCTGCAGAGTAATCGGAGGCTGTTGCTGCCTATCCACAGCTTGGTGTGCCTGGCTACCTTCAGCCTTTCTCTGCCCCTGGCTATCAGCCTCTTCCCCCAGATGTCTCAGGTAACTGCTGCTGCTGACTGACGGCCTGGTGGACAGCTAGGAGGAATTCATTTAACACACACAATTCACATTTTCCTCCTTCTCCTCTCATCTCAGTTTTTCTCTCTGTGGTTAACTACAAACAACAACTATTATAACTATTAACTATTAACAACAAAGAAGGTTCTGGGCTCAAAGACTAGGTTAAGGATAGAAGGGGGCTAGTATTGTGTGCTGCTTACCCCTCCCTCTCAGAGCAATATATATATATAGAGAGAGAGGGGTTGACAAACCCAGAGAATTAGAATCTTGGCACCAAGAATGTTCTTATCACAGAACATTTGGTGCCAAGATGGAGGACAGTTTACTAAACTGTTTATGGCTCTCCTTTCTCTGGTTCCACAACAGATCGAAGTGTCTCACCTTGAGCCAGAGATCGCTATGGCAACGGATAGCAAGGTTGTGACCTACAACAAGGGCCTTTGATGGATGGCAGCGGAGGGGAGAGTGGAGGACATGCGTAGCAGGGGATGCAAATGAGCCTGCTGTGTGTGAATAACTGTCACAGACACCCCAGGTCCCATCCTATAATAACCTGTCAACAGGTCCTGGTCGTCCTGGCAACATCTGCTGCATTAATATAGTGAGAGCAGAGCCTAGATTATCATACATTAACTAATGGTTTTAATATATTGTATAATATATATTCCATAGAATGTGAACCTTTTAATGATGCATTGTAAATCACTACAATGGAGAAAGGGCCTAACATAGTAATATATAATATATCACTATGGAAATATAATGTGAAGCCTCTCAGCAGCACTATCTCTTTTGCAAGTTGAATCCATTAATTTGAAATTTTATATGACATATTTTACAGTTTTTTATTTTTTTTTAATCATTATTCAACCAAACTCAGGGCAGTTTGGTGGAGGTAATTTTAACCAGTGAAGCAATGAAGTGTTGAATAGCAGATCCCAATGGACTGTGCATGTTTCATGATCCATCAATGTGAACCAGTATGCCTAGTGCTCTGTCCTCATGGCAAGATGAGGAGTGTATTCCAGAATACGTCTGTTTGATTTTTGTGGGCCAAGGTTGCAGAATGTTTTTTTTTTTTTTTTTTCATGCCCTTGATTTTAACACATTCCCCTCAAGATAGTAATTGTGTGAAGAATTGTACAATACAATATTGACTGATTGTTGAACTTATATTACTACAGAATAACTTGCCTTTGCACGGTAAAATGCTTTTTGTACATAACATTATTACTACCTGAATATATCGTACTAATCGATAGGTGTTATCCATATCCTCCTGTACATAGTGAATGAATTGCTACTCAAAGTCTATTAAATGTTTGCTATGATTTGATATATAAAAATGTTTAATGATATTATTATAAAGAATAAAGCCTATTTCTTATTTGTCTCCTTGTGTCTCCTTGTGTATTTATGAGCCTATTCACACAGAGCCAGACGGCGTGCCTCAAAATATTGATGCTGTGAAGTCAGGAATGAGAGTTTTGTAAGATCTGCACCTCTGTATTACAATGTGGATCTAGTTAATTTGTTTTGTCAGGTGTACATGCAGTTTTTAGAACATAAATGTACATTTGATGCAAATGTAGTACACTACATACTAGAACAGGATTTTTGTCCTCCATAATATAATTGATTATTGCAATGGCAGATTAAAAGCATGATAGGATTCGCCAGGTAGCCTAGCAGTCCAGTACTGTATGTCCATCCTGCTCATCTATTTGACAAACACATGGTGAAGTACCGCTTGCAACCGCTAGGCATCGCCGCTCTCTCTCTTGATAAACACGTGCGTCAGTGTCAGAGTTGAAAGGGAAAAGGTTTTTGTGAAGATGGCTGCCCCCCAAGATGACATGTTTTCTCTCTGCGTGGAGCCCGGCAAAGTTACCAGTTGTGTGGAAGTGCGATTTATTGACAAGATCAAGGTAATTCGAAGATAGCGATTCATACGAAAAGGCTCGTCTAAAATAAGTTGGCTTTCATCTCGTTCTGGTGACAATCGCAGTGCCACGCACGCAAGTTGTCAATCTGGCTGACAGCTGGGCACGGGCTGGGCTGGGCAGTGGGCACTTGATATTCGCAAAATAGAGCATATGAAATGATGGGCCATTAGAGCCATTTATAGTAATAATAGCCAATATATTTGCTGTATGGGAAAGCTGAGATCGCTAGGCTAAGTCATTTTAGAAACAGAAGTTACTAATCAAACACTTGGCATGGCATAATGTATCGGTCTTCACTGGAGCTGAAGTGGAAAAGCTAGGGTTATATGACATGCCACCAGTGTGAATATACATGGCCTTTGTAAGATTTAACTCATATTTTCTTTTCTTTTAGGGCAAAGGACTATTTGCCAAGAAGAGCATCAAAAAGGGAGACACCATTTTTATAGAGCGCCCTCTAGTCTCTGCACAGTTTTTGTGGAATGCCATGTACAAATACAAAGGTTGGTGCCATCTGGGTTGATGTAGGTGATGGACTGTCTGTCAGTGAATCACATATCATTGGTAAAGAACAATCTCACCCTTACAGCTGGCCTATGATGAACAGAAAGAAGTGCCTCTTGAGTGTTCAGAGTTGGGGTTGATTCAAAGAATGTTCCGGCCTGTTTACATTGATTTTTTCTCTCTCTCTCTCTCTCTCTCTCTCTCTCTCTCTCTCTCTCTCTCTCTCCACCTTCCTCACCCTGTCCCATCTCCAGCCTGTGAGTACTGCTTGCGTGCTCTGGAGACAGCGGAGGAGAATGCTCGGAGACTCACTGGTATCCAAGGTCTCAACCTGCCCCACCCTGAGCTGTGCAGAGTTCGCCCAGAGCTGCACCAAGGCTGCCCGCAATGCCAGGTGTGTCTCGTACCTGCAAACCTTGGGTTATAGGTCCACCCAGACTCCCTACTGCCCCATCTATTATTAACCCTTTAGTTGAGGCTATAGGAACCAGGTCAACATGGGATCCCCTGATACAGGGATGCTTCTCAGTAGCCTTAAATGGCTTCCTCTCCTTGTCTCCTTCAACTGGATCGGTCTGAGCAAATGCCCAGCTGGCATTCACAATATTGTTTTCACATAGTGAATGTTATTTGTATTAGGTTGTGTGTGGGAGAGGCACTGACTGCAATCTATTGATGCACTCATTAGTCAGGGATGCACCTTTCACACAGATGTCAAACTCACAATGCTTATTTCTCTCTGTTGTATGCAAAACCACATGCTGGTATCAATCTTGACATGTTTCTTCATCATGAGGTTTATTGAGACTCTGTCTCCCCCTACAGGTGATGTACTGTAGTAAAGAGTGTCGGCAGGCTGCGGCAGACCAGTACCATAGGGCCCTGTGTCTGGGCTCCTCCCATGATGACCCGGACCACCCCATCAACAAACTAAAGGACGAATGGAGGTGAGATGGGGGGGCTCTGTGTTTAATTTCTCCACTAGATAAACCCATTCGGTCAGAGGAGAGGGCAGGCTACATTTTGGCTTTGATTACAGCTGTATGTGGTCCCCTGTTTCCCTCAGGAGTATGCACTACCCTCCAGAGACTTCCAGCATCATGCTCATGGCCAGGATGGTGGGCACTGTTAAACAGGTGATTCTCCTCCTCCATCACACCACTCTGTCTGCTCTATGGTACTATTTGCTTCATAGAAATCGCTGATGTGTACGGACATGGTATCATCTGAGTATTGGCACATTTCCCATTTATATGCAGTGAGAAACTGTATTTGCATCCCAATAAGCAAAACTGTGATGAATGTCTGTTGTGTAGGCCCAAGACAAAGGGCGCTGGCAGAAGCTGTTCTCCCAGTTCTGCAGCCGTGCAGCCAATGAGGAGGAGGAGATAGCACACAAGCTCCTGGGAGAGAAGTTCCAGGTGATTATTGACGACACCATGAATGAATATGAATATTTTTAGAATGTGAACAGGTGGTCCTCAACATTGAAATGTGGTCCTCTGTGGCTCAGTTGGTAGAGCATGGTGCTAACAACGCTTGGGTTGTGGGTTTGATTCCCACTGGGACCATATATGCTGAAATGTATGCACTCACTGCAATGTAAGTCGCTTTGGATAAAAGCGTCAGCTGAATGGCATATATTATAAATGTCGCACCGTTCCTGAAACCACCATAGATAAGCTGAACCAAAGAAATTACATTTTTCTCAAAGCAGTGTTCCTTCAAGCCTGTTACCCTTTTTGACGCAATTTCTTGTTGTTTTCCAGGGGCAGTTGGCCTTGCTGCGAAATCTGTTTACAACGGCACTTTATGACGATCATCTCAATCGGGTTAGTGTCAGACCATTTCCTTCTCATTAATGCTATTTTTATGGAATTACGTCCATATTAGGCTACCCTGTTTCCATCAGAACTGATGTGAGAATTCTATTGTGTTGCCATTGGCTGTTACAGTGGTTTACTCCTGAAGGATTCCGCTCTCTCTTCTCTCTGGTGGGGACCAATGGACAGGGCATAGGAACCAGGTACGGTCTTACTCCCCATCTCTCATATTGCATAAAAGCAGAAATCTAACTGCTTAATTAACAAAACTAGAAGTTTGCTTTGGTTTACAGTCATTTGGGAAAGGAGTTTTTTATTTTTTTCCGCAATTCTGAATATCTTTTGATTTTGTTTTTTGGGTTTTCTCATATTGTTCACCTAGCTCCCTTAGCCGATGGGTACATGCATGTGATGCACTGGAGCTGCCTGGCCAGCAGAGGGAGCAATTGGATTCCTTCATTGACCAGCTGTACAAGGACATAGAGAAAGGTCACTTTTCCCTCCCAAGATCTGCTGCTAAGACACGATGTGCATGATGTATGGGAGGCTGGTGGAGGTTAAAATCAGGAGGACGGGCTCATTGTAAGGGATGGACTGATGAATGGTATCAAACACACGTGTCTGGAGCATGATAACTTCACCACCAAACAGCGGCAGAATATTTGTAGAGGCCATATTTTAAATGTCTGTGACTGATAGCCTAGTTGGTACTGCTCTGAATGAGCGTAGCTCTTGGGTACATTTGAAATCGTTAACAACAGAATGGGTCTATTGTACTGATATGAATGAAGGTCAGCTGAATATTAGATTTGTTTTCTCCTCTCCTGCAGAGACCGGGGACTTTCTGAACTGTGAGGGTTCTGGACTCTTCCTGCTTCAAAGCTCATGTGAGTGCTCCTGCTATCAGATTTTAACCTCCCCCCCGGTTCAAAAACCCATGGCATGATATCAGAAAACATGGTTGCCCTGGTCATTGCTGCCCTGGACAAAAGGCTATGTTTTAATTAAAATACCTTTTGTGTTTCTTCTCTCTAGGTAACCATAGCTGCACACCCAGCGCGGAGGCATCTTTCCCAGACAACAACTTCCTGCTTCACCTCTCTGCCCTAAGTGACATCAGCCCAGGAGAGGTCAGTAGAGGTCATGGGTGATGAGACAGGACGGACAGACAGACGGGAGAGAACATCCAGCTGCGTGTCTGTGCGCTGTCCGTTGTCAGACTGTATTAGGAAGGCTGATATTTTAAGGATTGGAGCGGTGTTGTCAGCCTGTCGGAGAGAATGAGATGGCTTGCATCTGCTTGCATCTGCCTGCAATGCTGGCGTCAGAGGAGCTCCAGAAATGTTTTTGCCAGGCTTTGCTCTGTATCGAAACTCTGGCAACTTAAACGCTTTACATATGTTTTGCTAACGGGCATTGGGAGGATGGCAGAACAATCTGTAACAAGGGTCTGAATAAACATGAACCAACCTCTACAGCCAATATAGTCTCAGGGAAGATTGGAAGAATATTGCTGTTGTATAAATAGAGAGATCTTGATCGACTGTAACAAAAGCATTTGGAGGTGTTTTAGAAGTGAATCTACGGACATATTCCTAACTGTTGTTTTTGTTATGGTTTATCTGTTTGTTTAATCTGTAGGAGATCTGTATCAGTTACTTGGACTGCTGTCAACGGGACAGGAGCCGCCACAGCAGACACAAAACCCTCAGGTAAACAACCACAATCCCCTGTGTATGAATCCCATCAGACAGACTGAAACTGTTCTCAATCCAGTCTTTAGATCAATAGCCTCCATCCCATGGGATAATAGGACATTTTGTGCAGGTGTTGACAGAGAGGGTGGGGGGGGGGGGGAAGCAATGGTTATTCCTGAGCCCCTACACTTTCCCGCCGTTGATTAGCTAGCTGTCAATCTACCACCTATCTTATAACCTTTAAGGTGCGATTTGTTATTCAAACCACAACAAAGCCGTCTCCCTGCGACTTTTTTGGTAAACAGCTAAGGGATGGTGGCAGGAGAAATGTAACCACTCCCAAATTCATAGACAGTGCTATGGATGCAAGGACTGCCCATCCATGAGATCACAATTATAGTTAATTATAGAAGCAATGCAGTTTAAGCTTAATATATTTTGTGTTCTGATGGGGTAACACAGTTGAACTAGGCTCATGAGGCATGTCTAAGTTATATTCTTCAAGAATCAATGGCTATATATAATTAATTTAAAAGTCCAGAAATGGATGTACCAATTATAGATTGCCCTTTAAAACCATGGGCAGGTTTGTTTCCTGAGATGTTTTGATACAGTGAATACGTATCCTGTAGAAAAGCTCTTTACCTTGAAATGCTGCAGCTGTGTCTCCAGGCAGGGTGAATAAAGACAGGCTTCATTCACTATCCATCAAATTACCACTGGCTGTACAGATCCATAGTGTATTACCTTCATACATGTATACAGTGTGTTATGGGTGTTGAGCACCATTTGTTTTGCCAAGAAGCTGAGGGAAGAATGATGGGCAACCAGGGGAAAACAGATTGACGCAAATACGTGTTATCACCGTTATTCTCTTGTTTCTTGCTTCTACAAGACAAGCAGTCATGTGAGTTATGTAATGCCATTATTCTCTTTCCAGGGAGAACTACCTGTTTGTTTGCTCGTGTCCAAAGTGTGTCTCTCAGATGGATGAGGTGGATATGACGTCTGAGGAGGAGGAGGAGGAGGAGGGGGATGCAGAGGGAGAGATGGAGGGGGATGAGTTGGAGGATGAGATGACGGACGTCTGATGAAAAAGAGACTGGCTCCTGCTCCCAACCTCCCCTTCTACCTACCCACCCACCCACCCACCCGCCCGCCACCATGCTAGATAACTGTGAAGCTCTACACAGTGAAGACGACAACTCAAAGGAATAACTTGCACATCACCAAACATACTGTATCAACATTAGGTGTAACAAGATATTTTTTCAAGGAAAACTCAGTCACTCGCTCTTGGCCCAAGGCGTTAGATCCTTTTTAAAGAAGCGTTCCCTCATGCCAGTTTACAGCGCCAGCCCCCGTGTGTACCTTCACTTTCAATGCACAACTCCACAGGAAAAGACATGTCGCTCATTAATTCTTCTCATTGACCGTTATTCAATACCTCTCCAGAATGGTAAAACCTTGACTAGACAAGGTAGTCAGGAGGCACA
The DNA here is from genome assembly GCF_951799395.1 of Argentina silus. Classification (NCBI taxonomy): domain Eukaryota; kingdom Metazoa; phylum Chordata; class Actinopteri; order Argentiniformes; family Argentinidae; genus Argentina; species Argentina silus. The sequence continues at coordinate 3,703,725 of NC_139669.1, forward strand.
TGATGTATGCTCTCATTATAAGATTTGTGCCTGTTTGGGTTTGAGACTAGGTATAGTAAATACCCTCTCCATCAAGGTATTTTGTTTTTTTTCTATCAGGAAAAGGATTGGTTTTAAGATTGAAAATGGAGTAAAATGGTCAACCACCACAAGTGATAACAAAATGTACATTGTTATAGGTTAAGTAACCAGACCAAATGAGTTACATTTATTTTTCATACAATTCCAGAATGTACAGTATGAGGTAAAAGAAGAGTCTCTGGCACATGCAGACAGACGCACATCGGAGTAATGCTTTCCTCAGCATGTGTTTGTCCTTTGTGGAGGAGAACTGTGTTTTCTCAACCACTGTTCCACATGAGTGAAATTGCTGCTACTGCCCACATATGAATCAATAGAACAATGACTAATCTTCCATGCCAATGTTTTCAGTGTTACTGGGCAAATATGACAGCACTACAAATGTGTATCTGCAATTATCTCAGTTGGCATTCGGAGCAGTGGTGCATGAGAACATTGCTTTTGATGTCACAAGGACACAAACTGTGGTAGAAGAGCAGCAGCCAAATATACAGTAATAGAAGGATCCTAGCAATTGTAATTTTTACTACTCTGAAATAAACCATTGAGTGTATGTGTGTGTTTAGTTTCTACCCTGCATAGCACAATTTACAGCTCTGCAAGTTTTCTACTCGTCAATTTCTACGTCGGCAACCCTGGACCTGTTTGACAATGGTCTTACTGTATTGCCATTGCCTGGGCTTTTTAGTGAATATTTCATTTGTTTGTCTTTTCACACCTTCCATAACCTTGCCTTTGCTGTGGGCTATTTATGCAAAAATGAATGTGGCTTCAGCACAGCCAACACTTGCAAATGCTTGTACAAACATGTTTACTGTACTTACTACTTGGCATCATATTGATTAGCTAATATCCTCACTGTTGTCTTCTGCACCTACTCTGCTTCCTTGGCTGTCTAAGACACGCCAACAGAGAAAGATAAATGAAAGATGTTTAATTAACAACAGGAAATGCAAACAAGATGATACGTTTTCTAAGAGATCCCTTAGATTGACTCCCAATTTCTCACGGATACAAATGACTTCCTCAGTGAAGTACAGCACACCAGTGTCTGCTTCTTCCTTCTCTCCCTGTAGGATAGCCAAGTTCAGCTGAATCAAATGAATGCTAATGTGGCTGCACGTTCACATGAGAGATGAAAGAGGGAACACATTACTTCCACGAGAGGATGCACACCTGGGACCCCAGTGCAGCGGCTGGGGGCCAGATCACTGGACACGTCTTCCTGTCAGTGAAGTCCGACTGTTGGCTGCTAGCATCCTCTGAGCTCTTGCCAGTATTGCCGCAGGAACGCCGAGGCTCTGGAATGTGGGCTCTGCCGCCGGAACGGTCCACTTTGGTCCACTGTAGGGGTCAATGGCACAGGGCAGGCGGCCACACTATACACAACACAACACAGCACTGTCCCCTCAACTGGAGGTCAAAGGACTCGCCCCAGGAGAGAGGGGCTAGATCCAGAGCCTGCTTTGTAGATGGATGTGGCAGGATGTGGGGGTGAGGAGAGGGATGGAGGAGGAGGGAGGGAGAGTGTCTAAATGAAGGGCAATTATAACCACGCAGACAAAGAGTCCTTTATTATGTCGGAGCAAGGCCAATACACTCATAATCTACATTTCAATAATGAGATTGGAGAGGAATAGAAGCAGGCACATTCTAGTTATTGCCAAGCCATGTAGATGGAGGGGGATAATAACCTTTGCATCTCATGATTTAAAACACGGTAACATCTGATAAAAGCACGTCACACTTAAATGTGCAGGTTCAATGCTCAAACTGGTATTTAGAATATAAACCTTTCGGCATCTGATGAAATATTCATCCTTATACAGGTAAGTGAAACATGGTGCAAAATTCCATAATATGCATCACTTACAGTTATGGAAGTAAAGTGTTTTGTTGATTGTAACGGGAGATTTAGTATCACATCTGATAACTGACATTTTCAATTACTAGGAGTCCGCACCAATGATAATGAAAATTCAACATTGACAGCTGTAGATGTTCACAGGTTTCTCAACATTTTATTAGACTGAATTTGGTCCCTACTTACATATTGGATTACAACACACATCTTGAGGATATCACACTGATAGTTGTTTTAGCCTCCAGTTTCCCCTTGTTCCCCCATGTGTGTTTGATACCATTCCCTATTCTGTTACATGCATTACAATGAGTCCTTCCTCCAATTTCTACCTCCACTAGCCTCCACTGGTGGACAGTGACATTTCTTATTACAATACCAAAGATTTATATCTGTAAGTGTTTGAAGTGGGCACAGAGTGATTGACGTGACAGTGTGGAAATGGATGCCGATTTGAGACCAAAATGAGTCAGTGGGCTTGAAATTGGCACCATATGGAAACAATCTCCAGCCTACTTTAGGGCCGTCCAAATCGGTTACCGCAATGAATGCCATGACTGCCTTGGAGGGGTAGTCCAAGGTTGAATGATAGACGACCACTTCAGCCCAGCTCAGCCAACCTGAGGGAGGGAGGGAGGGAGGGAGGGAGGGAGGGAGGGAGGAGGAGGAGGCTACTGTTACACTGCAGATCACATGTATGAAAGTAACCATGATGGAGTGCAATATCACTGAAGGAACAAATTCACCAACCGCCACACAAAATAACATTTTTTGGGTTTTGATAGAATGTTCTGCATTTCTGTGGTAAGTTTTCCCCCCCAAAAAATTCCTGGCAAAGTAAAAATGGTGGATATTTGTGAAGTATGGCTACCCATGCCTACGTCAGGGATACTTTTGTCTTGTGTGGAAACATTGTGGGATGCCCAATTGCCTCACATTAATCTTTGAGAAACAACATCTAAGACTGCAATGGCATCAAATAAATCTCACCGTGCTCTCTGAGGCAGTGGAATGGGGCATAAAAGAAAATTAGTTTTGATTCATCCAAATGGATGCTTGAGCATTGCAAATGTAACAATAAGGTACATTATAATTCTGAATGGGTGTGTGGTTTCAAAGGGCTTGAAGTTATGAAAAACCTTAACTTTTATACTATCATTGTATGTACAGTAGACTACAAGTATCCTGTTATCATAGTTATCATGTTATCTAGATCTATGATCTAATGGTGCGCCACCTCATCATAGAGCTCAGCAACCTCTCAAAGGACCTGGAACCATCTGAAAATGTCCTGCGCAGTTATGTACTGCACAGACAGAAACATCAATCAAGATAGAGTATTGGACAAAGACAGCTGGCCATGCTGAACTCACGTTTATGTGTTGACAGAAGACATCTTTCTCCGATTAACTCAAGCTTTCAGATAAATCCATGCTTTGGCTGTAATAATATTAGCCATGTGATATTAGAATATGAGGGATGTTTGTTTTTGTGAGGTACTGGTAAGATGCTATGTGTTTTTGATTCCTCATGTGGGTGTAGTTATCAACTTCTTATTTATTATTTCCCCCCACTGATGTTTAGGGACCTTTGGAACATGGTTGACATTTTCCACATTTCTCCAACCCTGTCCAATGTTTTGTCGTAGACAATCAAAATATAAAACCATCTGAGGTTTTGTGTGTGTGTGTGTGTGTGTGTGTGAAAGAAGTGAACCGTGGATGTATAGAAGAATTCTTTCTCTAAGGCCAGGCCGTCCCATTGAGACCAAATGTGGTCTGAATTCATGGAGTGCAAATGAGGCTTTTGAAACACTCCGGCTATTCAAGCTTAATCTCTCACCATCTCGATTTCAAATTCTCTTCTGTAGGACATTCTACACGTCCTGGTTGTATGAAGCTAATGCTTTCTTTTGGTTGTGGCATTTCAAACTCTGGGATACAAAAGGAAGAACAGTATCCAATTATGTCTAGCTAATGCTAGTAGTCAGAATATTTAGCAGGCTAGCAACATAGCTCAGCCAGATAAGACATTTTTGCTATATCAAGAGCTTCCCTCACATCCTGGGGCA
>NC_139669.1:3712737-3747737 GCF_951799395.1 Argentina silus
GCACTCAAAAGCATACAGGAAGCCACTGAATTATAAATGAAGAAACAGAAACAGGAAATTCCTCCCAGTTTCCCTCTGTCACTCAGGCTGTGACCTTGGTCCTAATCAATTAGCAGAGCTAATCAGCAGGTCTCCTGGTGGCTCCATGAATGTATCCCTAATTTATGAGGGCCTCTTCGACCTCTCTCTACAGGACCAACATGGTGGGTGGCCAATGGTTTCCAATGCTACAAAAAGGGTAGTCATTTCATGTGGTTCAATTTAGAGGGTATTAAATCCATCTTCCAATGGTGCAAATCTACAAGCCTACTACTGGAATCATAAAACGGGATTGTTGGAGGAAAAAGGTCATTTTTTTACTGGTGTTGCTAATCTTTACATCTTGCAATCTTGCAAATCCTCCCCCCCATATGTTTTCTAAAGCCCCATCCCAAGCTGTCGTGGTGTTTCCGTTGTGGGAACCTGACACCCATTCCTAGATCCAGCTATTCAGTATGTATCAGCCCATCAATGCTGCATCTGTGTCCTCCCCCAGGAGGCTCTCCGGGATGTAATCCCTGTTCCACAGATGGAACCAGAGGATCTAGAATCTCCCCATTCACTCTCTCCCAAGAGAACCATGAGAGCATGTTTCCCATGGAAGTAAATGAAATAGTTACAGTGCATGGCATTTATCACAAGACTGCTCATATTGCTCCTATATGCAGAAATATATTTTCCAATGACCTAACCAAACACATCCTGAAATATTTAATGAATACTTTGACATTGTGACATTTTACATTCATGTACCAAATGGAAAGTGTGGTTCAGACTGCCCATGCTCCTTGTCAGACAGGGCTGGGCGTGGCACTTGCACTGGGCCAGGAGCATCTGAGCATAGGAGTTAGGCTCCTCCACATTTCTGTATTGAAGGAGAGGTGGAGAGGTAGAGAGGTGGAGGGGTGGAGGGGTGAAGAGGAGATAGATCAAACAGACAGTTATGGTTCTTGTCGTTTGACAGGGATTGCCGACTGGTTTCCATATAGATCATATATATTTCATTGACTAGCAGGTAAAGTAAACAACACATGAGGCCTCTGAAGAACCTAACACAGTATAGAGGTATGAATGGACTGAGGTCAGTATAAATCAACACAATGATGTTTTGAAATGATCTCAGGGGAGACCATTTTCTTGATGATTAAATAATTAATCAAGACAATGAATGAGTGTGTTTACCAAGGAGGAAAACGCAGAGGCTTTAGAATACCGACCAATTTGCTATGGTACTAATGGACAAATGTAAGCCTACAGTACATGTGTGTTTGAGGCGTACTGTAGCAGACATGAAATATGCATACTGTACTGTTTGGAGCATGGCTAAAATGCATGCTTAAATGTGAATGTTTAAAGGCGAGCAAATGTCAGAAATGTGGAGGAGCCTAACTCCTTTTATTTCGGCCCAACAACTCAGCCATGCCAACCCTCCCCATTCTTACATAACGTCATAATGACAATAATTGTCACCAAATAGATATTCCATAATTGTTCCAATCATCTTTGATTGTGAGGCCTCAAGTCCTTCCCTCTGAGCAGCTAGATTGATTGAGGTGAAGGTGCAGGAAACCCATGAAAGCCATGAATTAAACTCTTAATTTGGGTTCTCCCCACTTACGACAAGCCTCTCTGCAGTAGCATTCGACATTGCTCTGAAACGTTCCCCTGATCTTGTAGTTCTTGAACACCTAGAGTATGTTACGTAAAGCACTCTAGATAGAAAACTTGGTCTGGTTTTCTTGGCAATGTACAAGGCATTGTGACTGAGGTAAGGGAGGATCACATTGAGTTGGTAGCCACTTCCTGCTGACACTGGATCCTTCAATATGCCGTGAACTCACCACTGTCAGGGAACCGAGGGCGGCAACCATGGCATTTGTATGCCTTGAGACTCAGTAATAAACTGGTTGTCACTGCATGCACATGTTTGATGTTAACAGAACAGGGTGATAACATTTGATTAAACTCCATAGGGTTCAATAAGGTGGGTAGCACTGCTCTGCATTCTCCATAAGAAGCATTTAATGCTTTAGTCCCATGCATTAATTATAATGCTCATGTGTAGAGGAGAAATAAGCTAATGGGATATTTAAATTGTAGAAGTAATGCAGCTGAATTAACAAACCATACAGAGGCAAAGGTGCTCTTGGGAAATGGATTTATACAAACAGAATGTCTCTTTGACGTACAGTAAGATGAACAGATACATAAGAAATCCCTTCTCCTTGCACAAAAACAAACAATGTTATATTACAGTGATGCCCCGGCTTAAGTACTAGGTGTATGCTCTGTGAGATCTGGGGACTAGTCGTTGGAGCAGTTATTTATTAAAGCAGGAGAGGATGACACCTCCAGCAAATTGCCTTATTATTTATAATGCTCCCTTGCTCGTTGTGTGAGAAGTTTTACAATGACGGCTCTTTGGAGCACTGCTGCACAGAGAATAAAGTTGAGATCGTACACCACCCAAAGACCTCTGTTATATTATTAGCCCTCTTGGCTTTCTCTTGAAAGGGGTTTTTTGGTTGGTCAAAGGGTCTAATCTACAGTATGTTGAGAACCACCTCTGCTACAGTATGTCGTAGAGGTGGAGAGGTGGAGAGTTGGAGGGGTGAAGAGGAGGAGAGGTGGAGGGGTGGAGAGGTGGAGAGGTGGAGGGGTAGAGAGGTGGAGAGGTAGAGAGGTAGAGAGTTGGAGGGGTGAAGAGGAGGAGAGGTGGAGAGGTAGAGAGGTGGAGAGGTAGAGAGGTGGAGAGGTAGAGGGGTGGAGGGGTGGAGAGGTGGAGGGGTGGAGAGTTAGAGAGGTGGAGAGGTGGAGAGGTGGAGAGGTGGAGGGGTGGAGGAGTGGAGGGGTAGAGAGGTAGAGAGGTGGAGAGGTGGAGAGTTAGAGAGGTGGAGAGGTGGAGAGGTGGAGAGGTGGAGGGGTGGAGGGGTGGAGGGGTGGAGAGTTAGAGAGGTGGAGAGTTAGAGAGGTGGAGAGTTGGAGAGGTGGAGGGGCGGAGAGGTAGAGAGGTGGAGATGTGGAGGGGTGAAGAGGAGGAGAGGTGGAGAGGTGGAGAGGTGGAGGGGGGAAGAGGAGGAGAGGTGGAGAGGTGGAGAGGTGGAGAGGAGGAGAGGTGGAGAGGTGGAGAGGTGGAGAGGTGGAGAGGAGGAGAGGTGGAGAGGTGGAGAGGTAGAGAGGTGGAGAGGTGGAGAGGTGAAGAGGTGAAGAGGTGGAGAGGTGGAGGGGTGAAGAGGAGGAGAGGTGGAGAGGTGGAGAGGTGGAGGGGGGAAGAGGAGAAGAGGTGGAGAGGTGGAGGGGGGAAGAGGAGGAGAGGTGGAGAGGTGGAGAGGAGGAGAGGTGGAGAGGTGGAGAGGTAGAGAGGTGGAGGGGTGAAGAGGTGGAGAGGTGAAGAGGTGAAGAGGTGGAGAAGTGAAGTAGTATGTCCTGAAGACCTGAGTGTGTGGGCTGGAGATGCAATGTTTTTCGTGCGGCCATCTTGTGACATTCTTCCTTACATAAACTCATCTCAGTATGTTCTATAATATATGAAGCAGTGACCTCCATAAGTATTGAGACAGTGTAGGATCTATTCTTCTTTTGACTCCAAAAGATTGGATTTAAAATCAAACAATTACTATTTGATTAAAGTTCTCAGCTTGTATTTGAGGGTATTTGTGTATGTATGTATTGGTTTCACTATTTAGAAATGACACTTTTTATACCTAGTACCCCTATTTCATGGCACCAAAATGATTTGATAGTATATTTTATAGTACATTTCTTTAGTAAAATGTATTTCATAAGTATTGGAAAGAGGAAACATTTTGTCTATCTACAGTATGAAGAAATCACATAGAAAATGTATGCTGGAGAAAATGCATAGGATTGTGTGACACAAATCAAAAACATATTCAATTTCAAGTCCTTAACAACCTTGAATAACCTTTCACCACGTGGTTGGGAAGTTAACAGTCACATAGTCGACTCTGTGAAAGACCACTTTGTGACACTATTTCTATGGCAGGGCTCATTATGAAATGCAAATGTGTTTTCAGCTTAATACAAAGACTCTGATTTCAAACGCTCCATCTCTAGCCTATAAAGACAGTGATATAAAAACCAAGGGCAAATGACAAATGTTCTGAATGTTAGAGAGCTTATGTCCCTGATAGAACAAGAATTTGAGATAGTACACATGTGAAGATTCTGTGAAAAATACCTCTGAAGGGAAAGTGTGTGTGTGTGTGTGTGTGTGTGTGTGTGTGTGTGTGTGTGTGTGTGTGTGTGTGATTGCATGTATTTATGGGAGAAAGTGTGTGTCTGTGTGTGCGTTTGTGGGAGAAAGTGTGTGTGTGTGTGTGTGTGTGTGTGTGTGTGTGTGTGTGTGTGTGTGTGTGCATTTGTGGGAGAGAGAGAGAGAGAGAGAGATAGAGAGAGAGAGAGAGAGAGAGAGAGGAAGAAGAAAACAACCTGCATGCTGCTTGTAAAGCAGATAACTACCCTAGAGTAATTGGTTTCCATTTCACTTTAGACTCTTTGGAATAACAGCATTGCAGTGTTGTTTGCTTTACAACCGAAGATGTCCAATACAGCAGGAGTTCCCCTTTCGACCTTTGACCTCGCAAGGTTTTGCCTTCTAATTTGGTTAATTGTGCATTTCCCAGGGGGTGAAACACACCATCACTGCGGTCAACAGCAGTGAACTCTGACCCAGGTCAGGTCAATACTTCCACATGGACCTAAAACAACCCAATGGATGTTTCTGTTTTGATTACTTAACAGCCATGACAGTTCATTAATAAATTGAATAAATTGGTAGAAATCAAAGTCACATACACACACACGCACACGTGCATGTATAAACACAATTATGCGTATGCACACACACACACACACACGTATGCATGCACGCACACACGCACGCACGCACACGCACGCACACACGCACACACTTCTCCTGCAGTGTGTGCTCAGATTCACAGACCCTAACAGATGAGTTATGGATCTGAAAACACAGAGCTGTTGATCCAGGTGTCATCTGATTATTTTTGGCCACCAAGAGTGTCTGGGAATCAGTGATAGATGTTCCCGGCTAACCTTCTCACCCCTTAAAGAAACCCATAGATAGTCAAGGCCCCTGCTGAAAAAAAAAAGGATTTTATGAATCTAACATCTGATACTGCCAGGGGAACCTGATCTTTCTACTCTTTACTAATCTCTCATTAAATGGGCGATAATGGCTGAAACCTGAGGTGCCATGAGAAGACAAGGACCAGCTTTAAAGGAGGCCTGCCAGAGAGGCCCCATAAGGAAAAGATGAAATGCAGAGATATGACACGGAGCTCTTATGTTTAATATGCTGCTCTGGTGAAGACAAGAGGGGAGGATGGTTGCCTTAAACAGCAAGGAGAGACTGGCACCACGCAGATTGTATTGTTGCTTCAAGACGGTGCCAAACTTCAAATGCGCTTCCTGCTGGAAAACTAAAAAAAACACTGTGTTTTTTGTTATCAACACCTACTGCTTGGTTAATTTAGCAGTGTCCATCTGGTTGTGTGTGTATGTGTGTGTATGTGTGTGTATGTGTGTGTATGTGTGTGGCCTAAATTAGGTTTAAAGACAGGACCAGGCACCCACAGCGCTGTAACCTAACCTTTCCACACAGTAGGCATGAGGCACACCATCTGTCGCAGTGAGAGGAGACAGAGACACTGCATGTGTGAATACCCACCATGCAATCTCACAGCATTTGAACAATGTTCTGTTTGACATCAGCTGTGAAGATATCACTCTCAGATCACCGGCTTCATCTGACCAAACCTATATATATATATAATCTTTTAGAAAGTTAGAGAAATGTTCCCTTGTCTTTTTATATATATATATATAAAAAGACAAGGGAACATTTCTCTAACTTTCTAAAAGATTTTCTCCAAAACAATCATTATCCACACAAAGGGGGGAGATATATAACCACTGTAGCTGGTGGTCTGATAATCCCAGTGGTGAGCTACATATTTCACATATTCAAGAACAAGACAATGATAGTTCTGTGAGGCAAACACTCCTTGTATGTTGTTTCAAGTATCAGCCAATCAGTGAAAGCCTTGCTGAGCTATTAGGCACAAACAAAAAAGAGGGAAATCTTTCCCACAACCCCATGCAGAACAAGCAGAACTCTGTGTGTAATGGAGCCTCGTCATGACATCACTGCCCAGGGACCCACACGTATGGCCAGACCTTTTAAACTGGCCAAATGAATGTTTGGGTATAGAATGAGGTGCTGAAACATGTCCCCAGACTTAACATAATTACAACCATAACTACTTCTGGATTGGACTACCCCATAACATTCAGTAAAACATTCAACATGAGTCTACTCTGAAATGGAGGACCCAAATGTAATCAAATTTAGTACAAAAAAAACAAAAAAGTTTACAAAAATAATCAGAAATTAGTATCCAGTGCGTCATGTCCAAGTGGGAACCCTCCTCTGGCAAAAGTCTGGGAAAACCTGCCAATGCTTTGATTTATAATTCTGATGTCAAAACTGTAAGTAGGTCTGAACTCAGCTGTAAAAGTAGTTGTTAAATGTGTCCAACAAACATTAACATTGAGTTCACCACAACACCACCTGCTTCATCATCTGGTTCTGCCTAGTTATACTGCATTGACATAGCAATGATTACGGAATCATTTTGTAATCCCTCATTATGATATATCCACACCGCCTCAGCTCAGAAAGATGGGGAAATCAATGAATCCTCGTCTGTGGCTACAAGCGAAACATGTCTGTCTCGCACCTTTAAACCTTCAAAACTGACGCACCGTCCATCCAAATTGAAAGCCAAGCAGTCCATAGAAGTGAAGAGATACTGGATGTAGTTGACAACCCGGCAGACTAGGAGACCTTCGGATTGAAGGTACGTCTTAGGAAGAGGGCTTGACTTGACAGCACATTTATCTCCCACGTATTTTCATTTGGAGAGTATCCTCAGTGGAGGTGATTCAGGTCATGTTAGGTCGTCCCTTTAATGCTATGAGAGGAACAGACAAAGCCCTCTGCAGCTACAGTGCATCCTCCACAGAGAGTCAGGGGGACCTCACAGCTCAGGAATAAGTAAACACTCTCTCCCCTTTAAGCTCCCTTACCCCGGCGCCCAGAGAGCATTCCGCTTTCATGCAACATTTCGTGTTGATTTGAATAACAAATTCACACAAATGCACATACCAAATTTGAGCTTTACCAAAAGATCCCAAAGGCACTTTGCCTCTTTTTAAAGATTCATTAAATATGCTCAGAGCTCATCTCCCCTGGTGTAACTACTTTACTTCCCAACTGAGATGGTAATGTTGTATTGTTTCAAATGCTATAAGCTTATTAAGGAGTAAACTTAACAAACTTTAGAAGCACATGGGTGTTTTACAATTAGTGAATCTTCTGACTGAATGTTGAAACAGCCAAACACTCAAAAGTCACCCACTGTTATCTAATTGCACTATGAAATTTGAATTGATTGTTTTTGCTCAAGTGAACCATTCAAATGAAGTTGAGGAAACCATGAATTGCATGAAATCAGCAGGACACCACCTAGCTAAAATGGCTCTACAGAATGAATTCTCCATTTCTTTTTTAGTAAACAGCTGGATGATCCTCCTGGACCTGTGGGCAGCCTGTAACACACTGAGCCAACATGGCTACTGACTACTGGTTATCTGCCCCCTGCCAGCTCTGTTTGTATAGATCATCTGGAAACTCAATTGGACGTCACCATTTTGGAGACACCAAAGGGTGGATAAACAAACCCCAAATGCACACCCTGGACATCATTACTGTCTTCTCAGTCTGAATTGGGTTCTGGGCCATAAAATCCACAGAAACTTGACTCTCAGCACTAGCCAATATGGAATGAAAGTGATGGACTGACTCCTTCTATCTTTGCTTGGTGTTCAATTGGCAAAGTGACTTAAATCGGTACATCAGAAATACAGAACACAAGCCCTCACAGAACAACTAGGTCAAGGTTCTAGACCCTCTATCCTATTATCAGGTTGATGACATTTCTATCTGGCCAAAATACACCCTTCCTTGTTATGTGCATGTATTTCCCCTCTATCATTTATTTTACTATCTGGTTTATTGTCTAATTTCAAAGCTTTATTGTTTATTTGCAGCTTATAGTTCATTTTAATATTTTAAATGTACAAAGGTTGGTTTAAGACAGAAGTTGATTTAACACTTTAACTGATTACACATTAATACCCTCTTTTTTAATTCTATTCTATTTCGCTTAATCACTGCTGCTTAGTGTTGTGTATCTTTGATATGTATTTTTAATGAAAGTGAAACTGTTGTAAGATCTGAAACAGTCTAGGTCAGTCAATGAGATATACAATACAGTACAGTTGACTCTAAACTAGGCGACAGCATTAGATAACCCCATCGCCTTTTCTGTTAGAAATCAGTTGAGTACTATGCGATCCAGAAACCTTGGACACACAGTGCCAGAAAGTAAAGACGTGCTGCAGTAAATGGGAGTTAATTAACAGGCTACCAGACCTACAATAGCTGATCGAGCGGAGGCTTTGCGATTCTGCGTAGTGCGTAATTCTACTCAAACGATGGCTGTCGTTGCACTGTCCCTAACATTAACCCATGACACCCAACACTTTCACTCTCGATCTAGACCGTTCTACACCCTCTCTCTTCCTCGCACACTCCCCCTTCCCTCCCCTCCCCTCTCCCCATCCCCTCCCTCCGCTCACCTACGTCTCTCCAGCAGTTTTAGTCCATCCAGGCACACTCAGCTACTCTCTGACGGCACATGCATTTGCAGAGACTTGCGAGAGGAACCGCGGTGGGCAATCACACACTCACACATTGGATAATTCACTTTAGTTACATACATTATAACGTTATTTTATGCAAACGCCCGTAATCGTTTCGTTTGTGTGACCACAATGATCACTTTTTTTTCTAACTTATGAAATTCTGAAATATTATTGAGTAGTGAAAAAAGAAAGGATTCCACATGGCCATCAATCTTTTTGTGACAGTGTTTACATTGAACATGTACAAGAGGATTTATTTTAGTGTAGTTTCAGAGGTGCATGTGTAGTGGTGAGTTACCTGGAATTGTCTAAACCGAATTTCACATTGAAAATCAAGATGGATCTTTGGGGAGTTTACCTGTTTCAACTCGTCTTTTTTGGTGAGTAACGGATTTATTTTCAACCTCTTTGCTGTCATTAAGAGACGTTAATTGGATGTAGATGGACTGCATGTTGGATATACCACATATAGTCATATTGGGATGCAGAAACCCAAGACATTTTCATTTCTGCAACCTGTTCACTTCAACCCTCAGTATTTGCCACTCAAGGAGAAAAATAATGGAACGAATGAACGGACAACAAGTAAAGTCAAATAAAGTCAGTTACATCTACCGCTGTATATTTATGCGTTTACGATCAGCATTATTTAAATCAACACACATCTTCTGGTTAAAATGAGGTGCTGAAGGAAATGTAGTTGTCTTGTCGGAGAGTGTGATTAATTTTCGATATGATTTATTTTACATAGTGAAATCTTAATATAATGTTGAAAATATTGTGTGCTAATTAATTACCCATACATGGACATGTATGCGGGGGTTGCAAATAATATTTGAGACGAGAGAGAGAGAGATTGACAGAGAGAGAGAGAGAGAGAGAGAGAGACAGCGTTATTGTGAGCATGTGCAAACTAAGGTACATTTCCCTTGTGCTGATATTCACCATACTGTAAGTAACCTACTAGTAGCGCATTATGCAATTATGAAACAAGCACTACTGGACATCCAATCATCCTGTCATGTAAATTGCTATTGACTTAGTCAACAAGCCTACTGTACCCTCAAGTGCTATAGTGATATTTTCACTGTTTTTAGATGCAAGCTTTGTTTATACTAAACAATGTGTGACCTGTATTGCCCCATATGCATCATCTCAGTCCATTTCACGCAGGCACCTGGGTGGGTTTGCCATTGTTGCTGAATGACAGCAAACACTCTCTGTGTGATTGGATGGAGCAGCTATTGATTTTGTGCCTCCGAGGCACGCAAGGGAGAGGGGACAGTTGTGAGTTGCAGGCTATCAATATCTGTTAGTCGAGAGAGCGCCGACACATGTTAATCCTGACCTTGTTACAGGCGGGGTAATACCATTATGATTATTGACATGGCCATTACACCAGAGTTGATCATTCCCATTTCAATTGGCCCAAGCCTCCCAGCTCATCAACAGTGTACAGCAGCATGTATTTGCACTAGCCTGCCTCAGTGCTGATATTCAATTTGACAACCCCTGGACCGTCTTCATTAGCAGAATGAGGGGTTGCAGGTGAAAAGGCATGATGAATAGAAATGAAGGCAGTACAGAAATGATTAATAGAAATGAAGGCAGTACAGAAATGATTAATAGAAATGAAGGCAGTACAGAAATGCATTAAGAATCACAACATAGTAGAAATTCCGTGCCCCTCTATCAGTGTTCACCCATTTAATTGGTACAAGACTGGAGGTCTGTCGAAGTCTTGATTTACCCGTACAGCACAGGGACAAATCCCAACTGTCACTTCACCTCAACAGCAGTGTAATGGAACAATGCTGATGTTTGAGTCTTTCATTCCCAACTTAACTGGCAGTAGTTTAGGTGTTTTAGTCGAGACTTGTTTTTGGAGATAATTCCGGTCTGTGTTGAGCCACCTGTTCTGGCTAATGATCATAGGGAACATTTCAATACATCAGGAAACTGATGGTGTCGTGTTGAGTATACAAGTATGATGCATATGCTCTACACGGTCTACTGAAGAGGCAGTGGGGATGATATGGACTGACATTCGACTCACATTACCTATCTCAAGCTATGAGAGCAGACTAGATCATAGTGCAATATCTCCAACACTGGGGATTCAAAATAACTCTTTTTTTTCTAGATTGCTCATCATGGGTGCAATTAAATGGCACATCAGAAACATTGGGGTTTGAGATGGAACTACTGACCATTTTTAGGAAACACAGGTGGGTATTTGGATCATTTAAAATTCCTGTTGTCGTGGAGATGATTTGGAATCATACTCTGGTGAGGAGATTGCCCTGCCTGAGACATGGGAACCCATGTGTTGCCCTCTGATCTTGACAATGTCCGTCCTCTTGGTCAAATGGTAGATGCTTGCATCTACTATGAGGGAGACCAGGGTTTGAATCAGCAGCAGAATATCAGAATATATTGGATCAACACAGCTCAAATGCTCTCAGTTTGCCAGATACATACAATATATATTGATTTATATGTAAGATATCATATCTAACAACTTTGGAGTGGAGGTTAATTGACTGTAAACCATAACATGATTGCTTATCAAGGCTCGCTGATTAGTAGGGATAGAACAGTAGCTCTCTACCTCTAGCTCTTGAGATACGTGTTGAGACACTGTACTGTATGTAGTACAAAAGGGATGATGATGGTCTTACATCCAGGGTCTGGGGTCCTGACTCTACAGGCTACATCTTGACTGTCCCTCCTAAAGACCTCTTCATCCCCACTACCCCCCTGTACAAGTTTCTCTACTGTAAATAAAATTAAAAAAAAATGTGACTGCCAATAGCCCCTGGTCCTAGCATAGATTAGTTTTTTTCTTATGGTGACTGATGGATAGATGATTCACTTACTTAGACAAATGTATTTGTTCTAACTCGCTTTGGATAAAGGCGTCTGCTAAATGACATACATGTAAATGTAAATGTCCTGAGGAAGTCATTCATCTCCAGGATGGACAGATACTGCATTCAGATGAGTTGCTCTGTCTGAATAACCACAGGGTTCACCCCTATGAGAAAGGGGAAGGCTAGGGAGCCAGGAGGAGAGACAGTTATAGTCCAAGCACTGATCTTATCTGCCTGATGTATGTGCTCAAAGGTCCACTCTGACAGATCCATATGAGTGCACAAAAATATAGAGAATTAATGTGATTGTAGCACTGCAGAATTCCTTGTTTCTTTAATAATTATTTCCCCCTACGTGTTGTTGAAACTGTGAGGTACATCACAGTCAGCTCACGGCCATTTAATCTCAAGGAGCAGGTCCAACTGTAGTGCAAGTGATTGCATTGAATATTAATGGTTCATACTGAATGGGTAACAAATGATCTCTGATGGCATTGAGGTCAGGAACCATTTCAGTGAGGAAGTGAGTGATAGATACTCCCACAGACGTTTCTGAATTGGTAGGGATTAATTTAAAAGCGGATCATTTGGTGTAATGCTGGCTTAGCCATGTTACATTAAAACCTTTTGGTGAGAAAAAATATAGGCGCATTGCTGGGTCATTGTCTAAATTACCCCTTTTACAATATGTAGCCAAAACATATTCGCACACTTTCCAAGTCAGACACTCAGTAAACCGAAATGCAGATAGAGATATAATCATTTCCACTGTAAAGTAGTCAGTGGTTCCCTGCTGTTCTCTGATACTGGAATGTTTGATTTAAAGGTTTCAATAGTGTGGGACATGACCAGTGTCTTTAATGGAGATAGATAAGCCACAGCCAAGCATGCTATCACCAGGCATATTGGCTGTGCTCTTGGAAGGGATATTGTCATGAATTTCATTTGAAGCAGGTATTACTCATGATCCGATACTGTATCAGCTCGAGTGTTTCCTTGTGTGGGCAAAATGGTCATTACAATCCTATTAGATGCTCAGATCATTGCTGAGGAGAGAAACATTATTATTTTGGTTATTATTGTGTGTGACCTGGTTGCCCTCTGGTGACTAGACATTGATTGGTAGGCAATACTGAGAGAGAGAAAAAGATCAGGCATATAATATATCAACTTATCTTTGCATTATAAAATATTGGATTTTTAAAAAAAATTATGATACCTATTAGATAATTAACAACATGATTGTCACACAGGAAATTATGGTCACATCCCTCTCTCTCTCTCTCTCTCTCTCTCGCTCTCTCTCTCTCTCTGTCTCTCTGTCTGTCTCTCTCTCTCTCTCTCTCTCTCTCTCTCTCTTTCTCTCTCTCTCTCTCTCTCTCTTTCTCTCTCTCTCTCTCTTTCTCTCTCTCTCTCTCTCTCTCTCTCTCTGTCTCTCTCTCTCTCTCTGACATTTACAGCCATTTTCTATTTTAGTTTTAGTTTCCTACAAGTACTCTGGCATTACATGTATCCACATAGACCCTTCCATTGTTGTTGGATTAGACCATGACGTTCTTACTGCTAGAGCTGGGAACTGGCCGTACTGACGACAGAACCGCCACCGCATTCCCTACCTGTAGGACGCCTCTTTTCCTTAGTCATCGTCTGGGCCTTTAAAACGTTCTTTCTCTTCAGTTGTAGATGCTTAAAACCCTGCTGGTGAACTGGCACTTCATCCATTCTAATGTCAGTCAGTTTGATGGCTTTGACCTTTCATTCTGACATAATTCAATACTTGTGTAATCATCTGCCTACAATATTAAACCATAATAGCTCAATAGCTCATAATAGCTCAAAACACTTATGTAAGGAGCTAGAAAGCTAGTCACAGTTGAAAACTCCCAAGGTCCTCAGCCAGGATTAATATTTGTGGCAGGTCAATTGAAAGGGGCTGTTGATCACACTATTGAAAATGAGAGGCTGGGACCGAAACAGTCATTTATAAAAGTAAAAGTAGGGCTCTTCGGTACAGGGCTAAAAGCTGTGCCTTCCACTTGTGCCAGGCCTGTTAAGAAATTCAGGAGATGGCTGTGGGGTTATAGACATACAAGGGCCAAGCAGAGGCTCATTAGCTCTGAGTCTGTCTGCGGTTATCCAGAGAGAAAGCCTGTTCCAGACAGGTAGACACAGCCCCTTTGTGACACAACTTCAAATGGAGGGCTTAAGTTTCTTCTTCCAAATAGCTACCCTGCTTCAGACTGTGTTTCTAAGACAGAGCTAAATATATGGGGATGACAAGAGGGTTTAGTAAAGATAGATTTGTTTCAGAGAGAACAGCTGACAAAGATCCAAGGACATATTTTTCTAATAGATAGATAAATAGATAGATAGAAACTTTATTTATCCCAGGGGGAAATTCAGGTTCCAAGTAGCGTACAGACGTAATGTTTCTCCATCTTTATTTTGGGTAATGTAGGCTTCGCAATATATTTTCTCTGCACATAAAACAGAAAATGTAGTCTTTGAGTAAGAATGAGGAACTCATTATTACTCAGTATGTCATCTGTGATGGGTTGTGTCTCCCACACAGGCTTGACATCAGCAGTTGGTTTACCTGCGTCAATCAGAGACAGCCAGGGCTGTAGTCCACTAGTGATGCTCAGGGAAATAATCCCACTGGATTAAATGTACAGTGTGAAGTTACATCCTTAAAATGCTTTTGCACTTTTGCAATTTCTATTGGGATAAATGTGGACACATTTGTTAACTAATGTTTGTCTAGTGGAGTTATTTTTGTTTGTGTTTACCTTTGAGACTTCTCCCACATCAATAAACATGAGTGATACTGTTGTTGTGGCATCTTTAGAAAGAAATGCTAGTGTCCACCAGATATCCCTCTCATCTTTATTTCCGGGCAAATAAAAATGAGAGCTGACAGTCCTCATTGCTTTTTCATCCATTGTTCAGTCCCTCAAATTTAAGAAATGTGAGCCAAAGAAACTGAGGGGAACTGGGGGAAGAATACACAAAATGCATAATTGAAAACCTGAGTGAGCCTGGGAGAGAGCTCTGAGAACACACCGGTGGAGGAGCCATGATGAATGCAGCTGTCTAATTTCATTGTGGTCGCAACACAGTCTTTATGACAGGCAGGATGAATGAGCTCCACTAACTAAAGAGGTTTTATATCCACATGCTATGCATGTATTATTTGCTTTATTATTATTATTATTTTATGAAACATAAATGTGGCCTCAATCTCCATGGCATTTAATTACTATGGGCTGTTATTATGTTTGCCTACATGCACAGGAAAGTGAATTGCACTCCAATTTAGCAACCAAATAAAATAATGTCTTATCATCACGAGGCACAGTCCAAACTATATATAAGTCAAGCCAGGCACCAAATTGTTTTCACTGAAATTAAATTAAACTAACTTCAGTAATCAAATCAATGAATGAAATTATTCTGGTTGCCTCATTGTGGTTTATAAAAAAAGAAAAAACTTACTGGAAATAGTTGTTTCCAAATCATGATACATTTGATCACTACCGTCTGTACCAAGAAACCTGAGCTAATTGATGGACCACAGCCCAAAATACAGAAAATTACGCTATGGTAACAAGAATCAGATAGATATACTGGCAATCCCTTTGACCTCACAGGCCAAGTGGCCTCCCTCCGGCCACTCAGCAAGAATCCCCTGTCATTGGACACCAACTCTGACACTGGAAATGCTGCATAACCTTGTAATGCGGATATGACAGAGGCTGGAGTGGAGTGGTCAGTTGCGTGCTGCTGATTCCTCCAGTGTTCCAGGAAAGGAAACAAACCATTACCAAGGCAGCAGACAGAAGCAGCTGGAGGGCACCTGTCTGCAGCGGATTTACAACATCTGCTCTACGCAGGAGAGCCTGCCTCCTCCACTCACCTCTCCCCGCTCTCCACTCCCTGCTCTCCGCTTCGTGATTAATTACCCCAGACAGAGGGAAAAGAGGAAGCAAAACAGTGATTGCAAATCCCTCTATGCGCAGAACAACTTCTTCTTATGTGCCATCAGCGAACACTGTGATGTGTCCAGTTTGGTGTTATTTTCACAAAATGGGGGTTTTAACAGTTCTGGTCTTTGTTTGGGTTAGGGATTGTTTGGCAGGGTCATGCAGAAAAGACCGGATTAACGACAGAAACTCCACAGCAGCACCACTGCAACGGGCTCGAACCAGGATTTTGAACATGTTCACACAAAGAGGCTAAGCTTAAACTTTCCCCCAGAGACCACCAGGGCGTGCACCCTCTCGGTCAGCAAATGGACATGACATTGATGCCCTGCGTTGCCTCGGCCACCTCATTAGTGGGTAGTGTGTGAGATTGTAACACGCTGCCTGTCAGGTTGGTCTCTGAAAGGCTCTGCCTCTTTCATCAATCCACAACCCACAGCCCGAATCCAGCCCTGCTCTGCCTTTCCCTGGCTTGCCGGGCATTAATTCATTGGATTGGAAGAATGTCACTCAGCATTTGACACATGATTGGCATGATTGGCGGCTGAGAACTGAGGCCTTTCTGCCAGTGACCCGCCCCCGGGAGGAGAAAACTCTATATTGGGCCAGTTGACTCTCTCTCCCCTCTCAGAGTCAGGGGGGATTTAGCACTGATTTTGTGTTAGGCAGCCAAATGAAGCAGATCTTACAGGAATTAACTTTTTTGATGGCTTTGCCGATATTGACAATTACATGTCTGGCACGGAGAAGGTATGATGACGGTGATACCGGTGGCCTGTTTTTCCAGTGTTAGCTCAGGCATGGTATCCAGAACGCTGCGGCCCGTTTGGTGATCAATCTCCCCAAATTCTCTTGTGTCGCCCCCCTCCTCCGCACCCTTCACTGGCTCCCAGTAGCAGCTTGCATCAGATTCAAGACCGTGATACCCGCCTACAGGGGGGCAATAAGGGGAACAGCCCCTCCCTATCTGTATACATTGGTCAGTCCCAAAACCCCAGCCTGATCAATCCGTTCTTCCACCTCTGCTGGCCGTTTGGCACCAACATCTCTACGAGGACGTAGTGGTCACTCTGCTCAGTCACGGCTCTTCTCTGTTTTGGCGCCCCCAGTGGTGGAATGAACTTCCCACCACCGTCAGAATGTTCTGCCGTAGACTAAAGACCCATCTCCAGACTACATCTGGGCTACTCCTCCTCAGACCTCTCCACCCCCAACAACTTGTTTTCTTTCTTTCTCTAGCACGATGGCATTTGTTCTTATCGATGGTTTTACTTACGATGACTGACTGACAAATGTACTTATTTTAAACCGCTTCGTATCAAAGCATCTGCTTAAATGACTTAAATGTAAACATGCTATTCCAAAACAGTACAATAAGTCTGTTGATGCATAGTCTTAATAAGACGGCAACTGTGGAAAGAGACTGGCTGATTTAGTCAATACACATCATCTGATCTAATGTGAAAATGATATCTAATTTGCACAATAAAGAAGTCAGCCTGTCTGACCTACTCTAAATGAGTGAGGCCTGAAATAAGATTCCATATACCGTGTGTGATGCCTTAAAGGCAGTATGACTGTGAAAGTCTGTCACCCACTGAGTTAGATCTGATAACATTGCAGGCCTTAGCCCAGATCTCATGCGGGGAGAAGCCTTTGCCAAACCATCCTTTCATCAGCCTCGCAAAAAACAGGCAGTGGAAACTACAAGAGAGCCTAAAGTTTTTGGCAGCTTTGTTATTTCTTCTTGGTGGTTGATCCATTGCCCTGCAGATTCCGTAGCCTGCATCATAATGAGCCTGCACTTGATATTTCATGCATCATCACACCCACCCACACCCACACCCACACCCACACCCACACACACACACACACACACACACACACACACACACACACACACACACACACACACACACACACACACACACACACACACACACACCCTGGGAAAAGAGGGCAGTGTCTGAACAAAACACGTGGTGGTGGTGGTGGACTCGGAAAACAAGCTGCTGCTTGAGATTACTGTTCAGTACCTGTCTGAGTACTCTTGAACATGCCCTTCCAACCTGGAGGAGAAACACCTGTTTGAGGTCACAGAGACAACATATTATACTGTACGGTGGAGCTGTGCAAAACAAAACAATAGGTTGCGTGAATTTTGGTTAATGGTGACCAGCCCTATAGACAGGTGTGAGAAAACGTTATGCAGTGTTGTTCAACCTGAGAGAACAAACTATCAAGTCTCTTGCAGCATAACGGAGCTTCCTAAATACAAGCTGGGAGGTGTCCACAGGCATTATACATACATCATTATTTCATGCAAAATCATTCTTTTGCTTTTACACAACGGTATCCACTCTGTACTGTCACGCCGTTGAGATTCAATGATAGTGGGACTTGTTTAGATTCAGCTCTCAGCTTTAACAGATTAACAGATTTCTATTGCACTTTTTCTAGCATTAGATATTATTTCTGTGGTTAATTCACACTAAAGACTGTTCATCCTTGAGCATTAAGAAACAAGCAACAAGTAAAAACATAAAGACATAAACATTATTTAAATTCAACAGTACGGTCTGATTAGTATCATTACTTCAAGTTAGTATTCCCAAATACATTCATGTTTAAACAGATGACGCGACAGAGAGTCCTTGAAAAGGCAGCAGAGGCCTCGGGTCTACGAGCTGGCCCTGAAACGCCTGTATTCAGGGACCAAGGGAGATGTGTGAAAGCAATCTATGTGATTATCATAAAAATAGTAATATAAAGGGCAATGAAATTACACCAACTAACCTGTCTGCTGCAATACTGAAAACGATTTTACACTGTAGGTTTCATCTGATAAGACTACATTTCCATTAAATTGTATATACTTTCTTCTGACTCTTATCCACCACTTTGGATTTGAGATATGATATGTTTTGATTTATCTGAATGGGACTAAAAGTGTAGTGGACCAGGTAGAACAGCCTGACAGAATATCAAGAATTACTGGGTATGCCTCATAATAATGTGCTCTCCCTCTTGTACACATCTCTCTCCCGTTCTCTCTCTCCCTCTCCCGTTCTCTCTCACACAAACTCACACACTCTGAAAACACAGAAAAACGGTAACGTTAATTAAGGCAATTAATCACAACGGGATCACAATGGGGCAGTGAGGAGTTGAGGCTTGTTGTGAGAGTGATGCCGTTTGATGTTTCAGTACAGTTTCAGAAGCACTATTCATTTAACTGTCATATTCTGGGCAACCACAAAGCTCGCTGTTTTCATTAGGTAATTCTGGAATACACAGTGTATAATTAGTCTGCCAATGAATGTTTGCAGATGTCACCACAGCCTTTACAGAAACACGGTGAAAGAATGTGTACAACCACTTATCCACTTATTGTAAACCACACACAGTTATGTTTTGCTGTAATATTAGCTGTCCACCGTGCACTTTAGTACATGGAAAACAAGAAGTTGGGGAGAGCAGAAATTAATAAGATGGTTGTTATGTTTTTATGTTAATAAAGGTGAATTTTCTATTGTTGGTAATTCCACAAACTGTTCTGCAAACATCTATAACTATAATTGGTCTATGTCATAAGAATGCTTCTTAGCTAAATCGATGTTTGTGTTTACAACAGAAAATAAAGAAGCTGTGGAATTAAAATTAAAATCAATCTAGAGCCAGAAGATGAGAAAAAAAGATCTCTGTTCTCCTTTATGCTTGAATAGTTATTTTTCAACTACAAAAATAGAACAATCCATCTATCAAGTAAATAGAACAATCCAACAATCCAAAAATAGAACAATCCATCTATCAATCTATCAAGTAAACAATGATGAAAAATGCAGATTATCTTTTCCATATCATAAACATGTAAATGATGATGCTTAAAAGGAAATGATCCTGAAACTATCGTCGTTAGGTTTTCATATTTTGACAAAACGCGCAGAAATAATATGATAATTATCTTTCATTACACAGAGTAGCAGTAACTCAATGGCTGTCTGAAACGCAGGGTGTCCAGGTGGTCCCTGTCACACCCCTGCATTATGAATCACTTTTATGTTACGGTAATGAAGAGAGGAGAAAGTTTAGGTTGTACTCTCTTCCTGCCATAACTCCAGTTCATGAGACATGGTCTCCCAGCATCTGACTGTTAATTTGTCATGTCAGTTTCTTTTACAAAATTGGATTACTGCCCCTGAATGAGATTATGTTTTTTTTTTGGTCATATAACCTTAAAATCAGCCTTTATTTATTCTTTTGCACCACCTTTTGATATGTCTCGCACATTAAATATTCAGTGTATATATTCATATTTGGTGTACCAACTCTATTGATTGACTGAATTTCTTGAAGGAGTTCAGAGCGTTTTTACTAAATCATGAGTCAAGAAAATTGGCACCACACTTTAGATTACATTTCGATCTAAAAAAGCTCAAAAATGTATCTTAAAAATGATTATGTATTGACTGTGTAGCTGTATTTTCCTCTGATCTTGATGCTGAAGTTCCATTGGCCTGTGTGATCCCGACTTGACCTTTCGGTGGAGCTTCTACTGCAGTGGATCATTGGAGAGCCTCTGGAACGTGTGTAATTGAACCACTACAGACCAGGATTTGCTCTGCGTCCCCCCCCATAGTTCCCAGAGGGCCCTAGTGATGGACATCTCTTCCAGTATGCCCTCCGCTGCATGACCTCAGTGAGGAGGGGGGGGGGGGGGTGGGGCGGGTGGTTGTGTAATTATACAAACAACACAAAAGGACACAAAATCAAAACATATGGAAAGCAAGGATGCTTTGCGTGAAGGAAGCAAGCCGCTACAGGCTGTCCGAGCACAGATTGAACCAGATTCACTTCAGTTTGTCTCACCTCAATTAAAACCCCAGAACCATCAAGCCCCATAGAGGAATAGTATTGTGATGGTCTCTCGCTTTATTACCTCAAAACACAGAGCATTAAGGAAATTGCCTTGTTGCACCTTTTTATCTAAATTAACACAAGTAGAGGCAGTCAATTGAAAAGCCTCAAGATTAATGCGCGCGGCTCTCTCATTATGCCTGCCACATTCTAATACCTTGCACTGAGCTCCGTGGCCTTTACCCAGCATGCAGTGCAGCTGGGGCGCCACATAGAGCTGTGGCGGCTCCCTTAGTTAACAGTCTCTTCAGTCAGAGTGGTCATCATTCATGCCGGTGGAATAATTAATTAGCATGTCTGACTCCTCCACCCCCCCCCACTGCGAGGGCGCTGGAGTGACAGCCACAGCTGGCGACCGTGATGGTTCTGCCACATCATCGCAGGCCCCTGCCATCAGGTTACCTCTCCATCACAACGCACACTGAGGCAACCACAGTTCAGATTATTCCCTTGGTTTTTTAAAATAGACTCAAGACTATAAAGGAGCATCTAAAACATCAAGAGAGACATGGTCATGATTACCACAGCTCTTGATGTCTTTACTGTGTGTTGTAAATATGTATATTCACTATATTGTCGATGCAAATACTGTTTTGAGGGCTTTTGGAAGATTAGCTGGATAGTGGGCTAAAAGAGATCCTAATCAACAAACAAACATATTCTCTTAAATCGCAACTCACAAAGGATGAAAGGGAGCAATCTACCGATCTAGCTTGACTGGTATTAGATCAAATCTAGACGTACTGTATACACCTGTAGAACATACTATCAATCATTGGTTTTGAAGACCAATTAGAGATGCATGTACCTCTGAAGTGGCAAATCATATTGGAGTCATTAATCATAACGGCACTTGCATATACACTAAGGAAACATGGGGGGCCTTGTTATAAATGTTGTTATAAACTTGTTATAAATGTGGATGTTAATTGGCTCCTTACTGAATAAAACATTTTGAGCTTGCATTAGTTCTTCTGCTGCAGTGTCTATGCTCCGGGCTCGAGGCAGTTAGTACTTTCACATAGAGAGAAATAGATGAGTCACCCTCTCACCCTCACGAGGCGAAGGACGATATGCTGATAAGTTAATTGCAACCATTACAAACCGATAGACCACGCTGTTATAATGTCAGCGTCCCTCGTCCGGAGATAACGCGCCATTGTCGTGTGACATTGAGACTGAACTTGACAAGCCGTCACATTGCAGACTGCACACACAACTTTGATTCCATCAGGCTGTCCTCTTTATCACAGTCCACTTTATAAATCAGACAAAAAAAGGACAGATTTAATTATAATTTTTCCACAGCAGCGGAGTCTGCTGAAAATATTGTCTGTTTTGCATACTAAAAGAATGTCTCACATTCTCATTAGTGACAAGTTGCGTCTCCTCCTTCTATATAAATGTCAGCCGCTGTTTCCTCATAAGAGGGGAGTTGTCGTGTGAGTGGCTTACAGGTGGCAATTACAATTGTCCGGGATGTGACTGGAATACAGCCCTTTCAACAAATCAGCTGGTTATGAATACCAAATCAAGGGCCAATTCAGAGAGGATGTTGTTAGCCCTACACAGTAATACATTCTTTAATACCTCCTGATATGAAAATTAAAAATCAATCAGTCATATCTTTATTTGCCACTTTCTTCCTATTCTTTCCTCTTTTGCTTCAAATGTATGTATCTTGATTAATTGTTTGTATGAGGCTTCTTCTGATCGCCACCGGGAAGTCTGTGTAGGTACCGTTAGAATTGCAAATTCCACTCCGCTCCCTCCTTTGCATGGAAGGACTCTGCCCACTGCCCTTCTGTACCGTCTTCGACTACATAAACCATTGGGTCATGCCCCCTGCCTTGTCCTCCTGTCATCTCTCATATGCCTCAGATGGTGTAGATAAATGTTCACTGTCAGAGTCAAACCACCTACCTATTAGCCTGAATGTAAGCTTGTCACCCTTCCATGTATCAAATTGTCTGTCGCTAATTGTATATGGGAAGAGTGTGTCTACTCCGTGGGGACAGTATGGTCTCCCTTACAGGTCAATAAAACCAAACGTGCAGTGGTTTCTAGAGTTATCACCTCAGAAGACTGCGGTTTGTTGTTGTGCTTGTGTGTGTGTGTGTGTGTGTGTGTGTGTGTGTGTGTGTGTGCGTGTGTGTGTGTGTGTGCGCGCATGTGTGCCTAGCTATATTAGCCAGTGGCAGAACTGAGATCCTTTGGAAAAAAAGGGAAACTAGAGTTAAGGCTTCTGCACACTGATGTGCTCACATGCAAACATTCCTTCAGCCTTGCATGCAAAGGTAGAAATCGAAGAACAGGCTCATTGCAACGGTATGGAACACACGTGTTTGATACCGTTCCTCATTCCGTTCTATGCATTACAATGAGCCCGTCCTCTGATTTCTACCTCTACCAGCCTCCACTGGTTTACATGAATGATTCACGGGGTAACAGTGGTCTTGTGCATTCAAGGCTGGAGGAGGTTCCACCAGCCTCCACGGATGTAAACAGTCAGTATCTAGCCCTTAGATCCAGCTAACATGGACGCTCATTTGAAGCTCCACTTCCAGGCTGAATAATAACCACCACATATCTCTTGTGCATTCTGATATAATCTTTTGTTTACAATTTGCTCGCCAGGATTTCAAAGTGGCCCCTGAATTACAGGGGCCACTTGGGACTTGGTTTAGTAATTCATGGCAGGATGTACACTGCACTGTACAAGCAGTGCTGTTTGTTATGTGTCCTCGGTGGAGGCTGTTCAGAGGATGGGCTCATTGTAATGCATGGAATGGAATGAGGAATGGTATGAAACACACTTACCATTCCTTATTCCATTCCATGCATTACAATGAGCCCATCCTCTGATTTTTTACCTCCACCAGCCTCCCCTGTCTGTATTGTAGGACTTGAATGCCCTTTGGCAATGTTTTGTATACTCCCTGTGGGCCTTTCTGCGGGCTGTAGGTAATGGTTGGAGATGTAAAAGTAGTGTGTGTTCCAGCTTCACTTCCTATGGACAGAAACGTCCCATTTCAAATCGAAACATTTGATGCGGAGGAATTGGTTAGAGATAAAGGTGAAAGACTGTTTTCCAAGAGGTACACAGTTTGCATTTGTTCTTAAGATCTTATCATGGAGCAGCGTAAGATGTCAATTACAGGAATAAAGTGTTTACTGTTTAAATCTCCCTATCTCTCATTCTTCATCAGATACTGTATAGGTGTGTATGTGTCTGTGTGTGTGTGTGTGTGTGTGTGTGTGTGTGTGTGTGCGTGTGTGTGCGTGTGTGTGTGTGTGCGTGCGTGCGTGCGTGTGTATGTGTGCGTGCGTGTGTGTGTGTACATGCGTGTGGGTGAGTACGTGCGTGCGTGCGTGTGTGTGTCCCAAGCTGCCATCCTTCAAATGGGCCCATGATTTCAGACTACAGGACTAAATGGGCTACCATTGATGCTCAATTGCTTTGATTCATTCAGACATTCTTCATTCCTGGATGGCCTTTGTAGCAGATCATCCTGAAAGTCACACAGCGCCATTGAATGGGCTTTGTGTACAAGTGCATTTTTTACACATGACTAAGCAACATTACAGTTGACAAAGAGCTTTTTCTAAATGTGCTGTGTAATGCCACACGAGGACACAGTTCCCCTCTGAAAGTTGGTGCAAAAAAAGGTTAATTTGTCTTTGCTTTTGGGCACTGTGCAGCTGAAGCGTCAAAGAGATGTTTGATTGAACATGAAGATTGAAGCCGGCTGACATTACAAAAAGCAGTCTCGTTTCGCCAATAGCAGTCTATTTGCCTTTGATGTATTTAATTTATACTTTTGTGAAGTGCAATCCAAAAGTAACCCTAACCCTAAATCAGGAGACATAATGTACAAGAAACACCTCCCCCACCTACCCTCACATAATACACATAATATTACCTATTATTGGCTGGCAGCATTTTATAAACAAACTAGGTTCTGCATAGACATGGCCAGGGTCTGAAGTACAGTATCCAGGCTGCTTATTGCCATAATTGTCGATCTGGTGCTCAGGATTAGATGCTTTCTGCTCTTTAAAGTAGCAGGGCGTAAGTTTGTTGGAAATCTGCCACCTCTGCGCTGCGAAATTCAGTTTGAAGTTCCAAACAACAACATCCTCCCTAATAATAATATAACCCCCAAAATGGACTAGCACCGTGTCGGACATCAGCTGTAGTGTTTCTGTTGAAGCTGGTGAAGAGGCAGCTACCAGAGACAGAAAGGTGAAAATCGGGCCACTCC
Source organism: Argentina silus (assembly GCF_951799395.1). Classification (NCBI taxonomy): domain Eukaryota; kingdom Metazoa; phylum Chordata; class Actinopteri; order Argentiniformes; family Argentinidae; genus Argentina; species Argentina silus. The sequence continues at coordinate 3,737,629 of NC_139669.1, forward strand.
CCTAGAACACCCAATAACAACATGTTTGTATGCAAACTAAGTGTCAGGTAGAACATTCCATTTTAGAAAGCGTTTTTTTCCGAAACAAAACAGCGTTCATAAATGAAATATTTCTTTCAAGGGATCTCATTCCCTGATCACTACCGAATAAACATTACAACCATTCAGAATCATTTAGAAAGCTTGAATATTACATACTGGATCGTTCAAGGAATTCTGGGAAAGCTCAATAACTCTTGGATGACTCATCATTAGTCATCCCCAGCCCTGACATTTTTTTTTCAAAAAACTTTTTATTTTCATTTAGAGGAAAGCACTATTATTAAGAAGGTAATGTAAGCACCAGCAGGGATCAACAGAAAATGAGAACAAATCTGAAGTTAAAAGAAACTACTCCTGCTCCTGTAATCCATTTTGATTACACTTGATATAAAATGCAGCTATAAGAATTGTATATATATCAATGTAGTGAAAATATTTGTATTTTATCATTCCTTAGCATACATTAAATAGATATAGGACTAACAAACAGGAATTGGGCACAATGTATTTGAATTAGATCGTCGACAGTTATCTCATTGTAAATCAAGCTCAATAATTGTACATTTATAGGACTAAAACCAAGTTTGATAAGCATTAACTACACCAATACATTACCTTTCTAACAGCCTTACTTTACTGCCTTGTAGGTATATCGGAGCGAAAGTAACATTCCACCCAAGTTCATTAAGTTTCATTTTCCATTTTATCTCTTCTGAAGTGGGCCATTAAGTCAGTGCGTCTGGGTAACTGATCGGCTAATCTGTCTGTGATTTATGTGGCAGGGAAACGGAGGACTTAACCGCAGCTCGGAAAGGCATTGATTACTGACATGGTTAATTGGCTAAACCCACTGGTACATTGAGACAGGCTTATTGGAAATGTCAAATCAAGAGGCTCATTTGCATTCATGATGTATGGTGTCTATTCCAGCTTCTGCCCAGGCAGCACAAACTGACACACACACGCACGCACGCACACACACACTGCCGTAGAGGAAAAGGCTGGAAGCTCTGCCTCGAATCTGCAACTGACCATCTGTCCTTCCAAGGCCTTGGCTTCGCTCTGAGATTCACATGGGTTCTGCAGGCAACATTTCCTTGGTTTACCCAATGAGCTTAGCTGACTTTGGTTGAATAGAGGACAAGTGTTCATGCTGGGATTCACAGTCAATAGTCCTAGGTAGGGCTACTGTTAGAGGTACGGCTGCTGTGAGACAGAAAATGATAGAAAGGTGTTGACAATACCTGCCCATTTTAGATGTCCTTCATCGAACAGTGCAGTTTTGCTCCACACATATCTACAGTGATAAAAGGCAAGGAACAGTATGTTCAAATGGAACTTTTCTTACTTGGGAATGTAAGTGAAAAAGCAGAGGTGATGTTCAACAGAGTCATTGTTGTTCCTCCTGTTGTCTGATGACATTCTCTTCTCTTCTGTTCTGTTCTGTTCTGTTCTGTTCTGTTCTGTTCTGTTCTGCCTTTTACCACATTAACAAAACAGTAATATTTCTCATTTGAGAAGTTTAGCAGACTCAAACAAGCTAAAACCAACACGTGTACTGCAAAACACATGTTCTTATCATTGTACTAGCATGTCACATGGCCCCATATGTATGTAATCACAAACTATATGACATTTCAGAGTGTCCAATATCCCATGTCGATGTGTTTCAAAAGTAATGATCTACTATCTGTAACTGGAGGGCAACATCTCGATTTTCACGTTTCATTATGTTCACGCAAGATCGAGCATTTATTCACAGAATACAGTAGACACAGTATCTGTCATAAGTCTGTTGATGGCTCTCTATGTGCTAAGCGTAATAACCACTGAGATTATATAAAGCAATTACTATTTTTACTATATTTTTTTGTCATTTTTTTCAGTTGATTCCACTAACCAGCTCAATAATTTGATCACATCGTAGCTTTGCCTAGTCAGCATGAAGATCCCAGCTTCAGGAACATTTAGAAAGGCCTCAGATCCATTTGCATTGGCCATGTTCAACACACTGGAACAGTCCTAACCCTAAGGCCCCATTACAAGGCTCTCTGAGAAACAAGGCATTGCTCTTAACTTTAGACTAGAAATACAAATTAGAAGGCAGGGTATGAAAAGTTTTGTGATGAATTGCATTTGAAAATCTCATCAATATGCCTCAAAGCTGTGTAGATGGAAGAGAGAGAATGAGGAAGTACGATCTAAATAATGCATTGTCTCATCATGTTTGATTTGAGGAACGGCCTTGTATCAAATACAGTTATCTCCTCCGTGTCCTGCACAGATACTGTAGACACAGATCTAGAGCAACACTCGAATAAGAAATAAAAGTCTCAATTTACCAGCTGTCATGTCATGTCCACTCACCGAACACTTCATTAGGAACACTATACTAATACTGTGTAGGGCTTCCCTTTATTAGGAACACTATACTAATACTGGGTAGGGCCTCCCTTTATTAGGAACACTATACTAATACTGGGTAGGGCCTCCCTTTATTAGGAACACTATACTAATACTGGGTAGGGCCTCCCTTTGGTCTCAAAACAGCCTCAATTCTTGTACAAGATGTTGGAAACGTTCCTTTGAGATTCTTGTCCATGATGAGATGATTGCGTCACGCAATTTCTGCAGATTTTTTTTCTGCAGATTCAAGCTGTGAATCTACCACATCCCAAAGGTGTTCTATTGGATTCAGATCCGGTGACTGGGAAGGCCACTGAAGAACACTGAACTCATTGTCATGTTCATGAAACCAGTTTGAAACGACTTTTGCTTAGTGACATGGTGCATTATCATGCTGGAAGTAGCCAATAGAAGATGGTTAAATTGTGACCATGAAGGGATGTACATGGTCAGCAACAATACTCAAATAGGCTGTGGCATTCAAGCGATGATTGATTGGTATTAACAGGCCCAAAGTGTGCCAAGAAAACATTCCCCACACCATTACACCACCTCCACTATGAGAAGGTGTACAGGTGTTCCTAATAAAGTGTTCAGTGAGTGTAGATTGAAATACATAGCGAACCATAAAGGAAAATGGTGCAAACCCCTCATAGACAACAGATAAAGATCTACAGGACTGCTATGGACCAAAACCATCCAAATGCTTTGCACACATTTCACACAACAGGGCTGAACCGGACTGAGCCATGCTGAGCTGTACTAGGCTTACCTGGTACGTTTCCACCATAATTGCTGTACCAGTAATTGAAGGGACAATGTGAAAGTTTGAAAAATATCCGAGCCAGCACAGTATGGTTCGGGTCAGCCCTGTCGTGTGTCATTTAATTGGTCTTAGCCATAGAAAGCTAGGGATGGAGTAAAATAAAATGAATTCCTGAAAAGGGTTTTTACTTTAAAAAGACACAAAAGGAACATTGTGGATGATGTAGAAAAGTGGGAGCATTAGACTACCACTCTAACAATATATTCACAGATGCATATTCAGTGTTGGAGGATTTCAATAGAATAATGGAGCAATGGAGGAATACAAAAATGCAGCACTTGCATATCTCCTAGAGGTTAAGAATAATACATAAATGGGTTTTCTTGATTCATGCCGGAAGGCCTTTGTCACACAGCAGGGTTCCAGTGGTAGATGAGTGACAGGAAGCCTGAAGGTGTGGCTGTAGCACATACATATGTTAACAACAGATATCACAATAGAAAACTGTATGTTTTACATTATAATGAGTTTAGCCATGATTTAGTGGGCACCTGTACATACAGTACCAGTCAAAAGTTTGGACACAAACTTGCCAAGAGTGTGCAAAGCACGCTTGTTCACTACATAATTCCATATGTGTTCCTTCATAGTTTTGATGTCTTCAATATTAATCTACAATGTAGAAAATAATAAAAATAAAGAAAAACCATCGAATGAGAAGGTGTGTCCAAACTTTTGACTGGTACTGTACTTGTGAGTTATTTTGGATAGAAAGAGTTACCTGAAATAAACTGTTGCGCATATCAGTAACTTACTTTGACACTTGCTGTTGGTGAACCCCGGTGTTCCTCTGTGTGGTAGTTTCAGGTCAAGACCTCTCTTTCCCATATTCACAAAGCAAACTGTAATTGTCCTCATCTCCCTTTCTCTCCTTTATTTTCTCCCTCTCCCTCTCTCTCCTCTCCCCTCCCCTCTTGCCTTTCCTCATCCTCCTCTCTTCTCTATTCCTCCCCGCTCGCTCTCTCTCATCTCTTCTCTTCTTTTATCTTCCCCTTTCTTCTGTCTTCCCATCTCACCCTGAACCTTCTCACCTTCTTCTCCTCATTTCCCCCCTCCTCATATCCCCTCACTTCTCCTCTCCCCACCATTTCCCCCCTTCCCCACCTCCCTCCATCCTCCACCCCTCCCCCCCCCCTCCCCTCCCTCCCCCTCTCCACCTCTCCCCCTCACTCCCTCCAGCCCTACAGGAGGTCCTCTCTGCGGGCAGAGACTGCCTGGTAGCGGGGGACTCCTGCTCCAGTGACGACACCTGCAGCCCGCGACTGAGGACCCTGCGTCAGTGCGTGGCGGGCAACGGCAGCATGAAGCTGGGCCCCGGGGCCCGGAGCCAGTGTGCCAACGCGGTGTCGGCCCTGCTCTCCAGCCCCCTTCATGGCTGCCAGTGTAAACGAGGGATGAAGAAGGAGAAGAACTGCCTCAGCATCTACTGGAGCCTGCACCAGTCTGTTATACACGGTTAGCAGGCGTTTGTTTGGGTTGGATGAAGCAGGGCCAGGTCAGTTTATGTAAAACAGGAGGTGACAGTTATCTGACTGATACGGTTTGTTTATAATGCTCCGGTATCATTCAGGCGTCAGACAGTCAGTCACCTGTTCTCGTTGTGAAAAACTGTCCTCTGAGAGATGGAATAGTGGTAAATTAGCCTACAGGAGACACAGTAAACAAGGCCACTTACGAGTCCCAGTGAGACACTGTGTCATTACTGCGTCTTAACTATATCATTACTATGTTATTACAACGTCATTACAATGTGTAGTATCTCACCTTAGGCCTCAACCTGGTGGAGAGTTACCCGTACGAAGCTGTGGCAAGAGACTACGACTATGTCCGTCTGGCGTCCATCACGGCTGGTGAGTCCGCTGACTTTACTTTGATACTGTTTCACCTTTTGACCATGACCTGTATTGGAGAGAAACCATGTTCTCTCTCTTCCATCCCTGGAAGGGGGCCTACGGCACAGAGGACTCCACACAATGTATCCTCTAGGCATAGTTAAAAATTAATGCTTTTCCATGAGTCTGAACACAATTAGCCATATTCAAAATGAAATGTTTGTTTCCCAAGCCTTTAATTTACATATAATTTAACATCTAATTTTTCATGCCTTGCCTTGCCTTTAAAGCAGTAGCACTGCATAACTGTGAATATCTATCAATAGTAATTGCTTTATTTTTATATTTTAGATGTGCGCTACTTTTGGAAATGGATGTTTGTCTGACTTGTGTTTTGTTTTTGTTCATTCGTATCAGGACATTGATGTGTTTTGGAAATTCCTACTGTGGGCTGATGTTCCAGATGGGATGTGTAAAAACACCCAAATTACTGAACTCATACAACCCTTAAGCTTTTATATAAATCGTATTTGTTTGTTGTGCCTCTAAAGAGGTTCTTTGAAGAGACTGACAACCGCTTACTCGGCTCGACCCCTCACTATGGGACACACACACTGTGTACCTATTCGCTGAAGACCTATTTGCTTGCAGGTAGATAGCCCTGCCTACCCTCCTATATATGGGACCTTGCAAGCACGCCCATTTGATCCATTTCATTCTTCACTCGCGGACTGTCCGAAGAATACTATTCTCGTAGCTAGCTACAACTTAACTTAACTGTTCTACTGAGAATCCTATGATTCTCCTGGGGTGTTAGATTGTCTTTCCTTGAATCCTGTGGTTCAGCTCAACATTTAAAGCATTTAAATATCAACAAATTTGGTAAGCCAAGTTCGACGGTTTCAGTTCCTTACAGTAAAGCATTTATTTGAAATCGATGACAGAGCACTGTTATGGACTTTTGAACAAGCCTAGATTCACTCTTGTGTTATTTTCATTACAAATCCACTCCAAATTCTGACTCCCAAGTTCTGACCATTAATTTTTTTTAAACACGCATCCATCAGTCTAATCGTGATACTCTTTATCTGATAACTATGATCCATGACTCCTCCCACCCTCCCTGGCACCAACAGACTCTGAAGTCGGCATGACGACGGTGAACCGTTGCCTGGATGCGGCAAAGGCGTGTAACGTTGACGACCTGTGCCAGAAGCTTCGTACAGAGTATGTTTCCGCCTGCATCAAGCCCTCCAGGTCTGGCCTGTGCAACCGGGGCAGGTGCAACAAGGCCCTTCGCAGGTTCTTCGACCGTGTTCCTCCAGATTACACCCACGAGCTGCTGTTCTGCCCCTGTACGGACACGGCCTGCGCAGAGCGACGCAGGCAGACCATCGTACCAGGCTGCTCCTACGAAGGCTTGGACAAACCCAGTTGTCTCACGCAGAAGCGCATATGCAAGACGGACTACGTGTGCAGGTTAGTTTCACAGGAGAGAGGAGCTCCAGTACGTCAACATGCTGCAAACAAATTTGAGTAATGACCAACCTACTGTAAGACTTTCAGTTGGCAACTTTCTTGTAATGCACCAGCTCAACCCTACTAAGGTTTCAACCCTCCACAACTCAACCTTTAGCTAATAAGACCCAGGATGACCCACTGTCATCCCACTGGTAAGGCCTTTCCTGACCCCCCATTTGGGATAACAATGCTCTCAGTAATGTCCATGAAACCACACACAGCCATTCAATCACCAGAATGGCCCAATATTCCACCCCGAAGCTTTTTTTACCAGCACTGGTTATAACACCCCAGAGAGCCTGTAGGAATAACACATTAAATATTTAGCACAGATAAAACAGAAGATGGATCAGAGTTATCGCTCATTGCAATCTCTGGTCATGACCATTATTTCCACCGGCCCATTATGCTCAGGGGGCTGGACTAATGATCCTGGGTTCCTGGGGATGAAATACAACACTACACTGTTCCTCTCACTATCACACACACACACACACACACACACACACACACACACACACACACACACACACACACACACACACACACACACACACACACACACACACACACACACACACACACACACACACACACAGACACAGACACCCACACACTAGTGCAGCTCTAAATCCTTAGCATAGCCCCATAGAGATAGTGAAGTTGACCGGTGCACAACCATTATATAAAACACACTATCATTACCGTAATTGAAATGGGTGTCCAGAGCTGGCTAAACAGTGCTTGTTGTATTGCCTCTGTAGATCCCGACTGGCTCAGTTCCAGTATGACTGCCAGGCAGCTGAGTCGTCTGCCAACGGCTGCAAGCAGGGGAACTATGGAGCCTGTCTCCTCGCCTACACAGGCCTGATAGGTGAGTATACTGATGAGCAGAGGTACACTGGGAGAGAGAAAGACACTGATGGAGAGGGAGACGGAGAGGGAGACGGAGAGGGAGAGAGAGAGAGAGAGAGAGAGAGAGAGAGGGAGGGAGAGAGCAAAACAAGTCTGCCAACAGCTGCAAGTGACGGAACTACAGAGCCTGTCAACTCGCCTACACAGGACTGATTGGTGAGGAGAAAGAGAGAGAGAGAGAAAGAGAGAGACAGAGAGAGAGAGAGAGAAAGAGAGAGACAGAGAGAGAGAGAGAAAGAGAGAGACAGAGAGAGAGAGAGAGCAAATCTAATGGATATAGGAAAGACAGAGAGGGAATCAGAGAACAGGTAAAGAGTGAAAGAAAGTATTTATGTGTGAGGGGAAAATAAAGTTATGGTTTACAGAACAAATATATGAATATTGTTGAAGGTTTCAGACACAGCACATAACGAGCTCTCAACGCAGCTTCAGAAGCATAGAAGCTGTTATTACTCTTTGAGAAGTGTCTTTAATGAAATGCAGGCTTTGTTTTATGCACTTCTTCTCAAAGAAGAATCGCCGTCGTCTTTTCCATGCTCTCAAAATGGAGCACAAGGCGACCTAATGCATTTCAAGAGCCTCTGATGGTGCCCCTCAGCCCAAACAAACACTTGGCATTTTCACTAGTGCCTTGTATTTATTAAGCACTTGAAAACTCTCGGCTACTCCATTTCAAAACTTGAGAGAGGGCAACAGCTCATGAAAGAAATAAACCCCCCCCCCCCACTTCAAAACGTTTTCAAAATGAAATTTGACTCTGTAAAAACCAACAACAAAAAAGGAGGCAAGATGCCGCTTACTTCTTGAGCTCACCGCAGTGTATGAATGGCAAATATGACGGTCGTAAATGTTTTACTGTTAAACAACACCTCTCGCCACCACAACTCATGCGACGAACAGCCTGAGGGAGTTAATGTCTGACACTAAACTGATCACACGTTGTGTTTGCAGGTAGTTTGATAACCCCCAACTACGTGGATAATTCCACGTCGAGTGTGGCCCCGTGGTGCTCCTGTTCAGCCAGTGGGAATCAGAAGGAAGAGTGCTCCGAATTTCTGGAATACTTCTCCAATAATGCCTGTCTCAGTGAGTGGCTCTCAACGCATCAAGTCATCATGCACTGCTTGCGATTGTGTGTGTGTGTGTGTGTGTGTGTGTGTGTGTGTGTGTGTGTGTGTGTGTGTGTGTGTGTGTGTGCGTGCGTGCGTGTGTGTGTGTGTGTGTGTGTGTGTGTGTGAGTAATTGAAAATGTTCCCCTAACCCCTTTGTCAGACACACTCAAATGTATTGTACCATAGTCAATAGTACATTTTCTAGGTTGATTAAGGTACTCTTAGAAATAGAATTTTTCAAAGTAGCCACAATCCACTCATCTTGAATATACAGTGCCTTCGGAAAGTATTCAGACCCCTTCACCTTTTCCACATTCTGTTGTGTTATGGACTCAATTTAAATTTGCTCAAATGCAGAAATGTCACTCAACAAGTTGAATTGATGCCATCTGTGCGCAAGGATAATACTTCATGTGAGTTCAGAATTGATATATTTTATTTGTATAGTCTCTGGTTTGCATAGGAATCAGTTATACACTGTGTGGATTAGGCTGTAGCTACCGACTCAGCAAATTTCATAATTTCCTCTTGATCCTGACAAACTCCCCAGTCCCTGCCAGTGACAAACATACCCAGAACTTGATGCAGCTACCACTACTCTTCGCATGAGAGATGGTGTGGAAACTGCATTGCATGTGCTGGATTTTCACCAAACTTAATGCTTTGTAGTAAAACCAAATAAACACATTTCCAGCCACTTTCTTTGCTGTATCACTCGAATTCATTGTCGCAAACACAGTTATGGATGTGAGATTGATTATTTTCCATTAAGGGATTATTTTTGGTCATAGTACAGAGTGACTGAGATGATGTTATACAGAGTGTAATTGATTCCTATGCAAATTAGAGACCCTATAAAAACAAAGATATTAATTCCAAAATCAATTCCAAAAACTATTATCCTTGCATTAAGATGAGAATGAGAATGAGAAGACTCATTTGAGCAAATATTAAGAGTGTCATAGCAAAGTGTGAATACTTACAGTATGTAAATGAGGTATTTCTGTATTTCAATTTTAATACATATGCAGACATTTAAAAAAATGTGTTTTCGCTTTGTCATTACGGGGTGTTGTGTGTGGATTGATGCCAAATCGAATAATTTAATCCATTTTAAATTTTGTCTATAACACAACAAAATGTCAAAAAGTGAAGGAGTCTCAATGCTTTCCGAAGGCACTGTATGGCTTAGTTGTAGAGAGTAAAGCAAAGATTCATATGTAGAACTGGTATGCTTGATTTTCACTCTATTTGAGAAATGTTCCACCATCTAAAAAACAACACTTTGTCATCTCATTACAGTCATTAGTGTACAACAATAGTTTTGCAATCATTACAAAAAATCCTGCATTTGAATACAGCTACCATTGAATCACAAGGACAGAAATAAAATCATCTGATTGACTTAATTAACAGATATTTGTATACTCTCTGCCATCTTAAAAATCAGACAAG
>NC_139669.1:3750237-3795237 GCF_951799395.1 Argentina silus
CTCTGCTATGGACACTAAAGAGTAAAGGGCTGCTTGGGACATCCTCGATGAGCAGAAGATTTGTACTGAAGTACTGGAGAAAATTTACTATTGAGCTTACTCCTCCCTCTAAATATGTACAACAAATCGTTTTTCTATTTTTGTGTCTACGTGGTCCAATTGCACCTGTGAATCCCTCCGGAGTATGCCTCAGAGAGACTTTGACAGATTGAAACCAATCTGTGCATTTGTACATTGCTTCCGCGTTGAGTCAAGATAAAAGTACTTTTTATGTGGACTAACCTGCCATCCAGCCATCCAAGCATATCCATTTTATCAAGCGTGAATTCAAAAAACACAACTAGACACCTCAACAATATCCATTCAGATTTATAATAACAGAAAGCTCTTAACCTGAATTGTTGTGTGGAGAAATGGACTCAACTTTAACTGGTGAACTTTGCCTTTGTTTCGTACTCTGTGCACCAACTGATTGGAAAACACCCTTGAGGATATGGGACTCTCTAATATCACTCCCTTCAACTTGACTGAAGGAGGACATTATTTCTGATCAATACTGGAATTGTAAAGGCAGACAATGGAGCTACAGCTTACTCACCCTGGACAAATACCCCTGACTCAGATCATTCCAAGCGATCGTTCTGATCTGCCAGAGCCGCGTAGAGAGAGACCCAGGATATATGGAATAGCCCTGACGTAACAATCATGCCCTGTAGATGAAGATTGGGCTCTTTGTCAAGCTGTCATGCCAGTTCATTTGTTATCGCTAACGCTAGGTGTTCATTATAAAACACTCTCTCCTTGGACTTTGTCGAAATGAAGTTATCAGAAAACAGTATTCTCTTTATGTGTAGACCCATTACTCTGTGTTCTGTGGACGGACAACCCTTTCTCATTGTGTAAATGGACATTTCTACAAAGGGGGGGGGGGGGTCATAATTAATGTGCCGTAGGAGGGACTGCTGTCTAGACATGTTGGTTAGGTATGTGACCTATTCATGGTCAGACGGTCACGGATGATAATATCATATGTCCAAAGGAGAGGGCGTTGGATTTCTAACATTTTGGGATTCATTTATTTAAAGTGCTGCGAATAAAATCTCATGCAACGCTTACACTGTAGCTTTTCCTGTCTTCCCACATTCACACATCCTGGTCAAGGTGCGGTAGGATTCACTTTACAATCCACCATACATCTTAGAAGTTCTTCTAAATAGTTTCAAAATAGATCATTGCTTAATGATCATGCAGATGCTTATCCCATTGAGGTTTTCTGCATACAGTACTTTGTACTGTGTATTTGTTGTTGTGTATGTTTATTGATTCAAATCTTAATTGGGTCGTGTAGAGTCTGGACGCAGTTAACTGCTTAATTATAAGTAAGTGGTAAAGTTCAGGGTCTTATCAAGCACAGCGTATGCAAACGGAGTCTAATGTCAACTCTAAGTATTTTGCACATTTTGATAATGGCACTGAACAATGCCTTGGAGACAGGCATGATTGGAGAATAAACAGCCTGTAGCTGAGGGGTAAAATTAGTCAGGCGAATCAAAGCTGCTTCAGACTCAAAAACAACACTCCTGTGGCCAGCTCTCCCCCTGGGTAATAGGAATGGGGTTTCCTGTGTGTGTGTTTGTGTGTGTGTGTGTGTGTGTGTGTGTGTGTGTGTGTGTGTGTGTGTGTGTGTGTGTGTGTGTGTGTGTATTACCAAAGAGTATTACTGCAAGTAAGTCAAGGATACCTTGTTTACATCAAAGCGCGAGATATTGTGGCAAAGATACCTGGGTTTTTAGATCACCCTGGAGGGATTATTTAATAAGACAGTACTACAGGGAACACACACACACACACACACACACACACACACACACACACACACACACATTAATAGTTCAAGTCTTGTCGATGTGGAACAGATTGCAGCAATCAGTATGAATACTCAGTTGGAGTCAGATGATTTCCAGTGAGAGAAACACATTGGCCTGGTATGGATGATGTATGCCCAACATTGGCCTGGTATGGATGATGTATGCCCAACATTGGCCTGGTGTGGATGATGTATGCCCAACATTGGCCTGGTATGGATGATGTATGCCCAACATTGGCCTGGTATGGATGATGTATGCCCAACATTGGCCTGGTGTGGATGATGTATGCCCAACATTGGCCTGGTGTGGATGATGTATGCCCAACATTGCATGAGTGATGTCTTTTCATTTTCATATGCAACCTTCTGAAAAGCATGACAGACATACTGTATTTTCTTATCACTTTTCCTCATATGACCTACCTGCCGTTTAGTGAAATGGATTCTTACCACTGAAAAGAGTCTCTCTAAAAGTCAAGACATTGACCTTCCATTGTAGGTAATTACACCCTTCATTCAACTCATTCAACTCATTCAACGAAAAAGATAAGCTTGAGCAGCTTTGTTTAAGTTTTTGTTAGTATCAGAAGGGAAGTGTTGAAGGTAAGCCACCACTGGCAGGTTTGTTACACCATGCACATGCACATGCACAACAATGAGACACGTTTGTTCGGTTTTGGCTGGACTCCAAAGTACAAGGCTCTATCTGTTGCTTTCACTATGCACTCTGTGAATGCTTTTGATTATCCCAAGAAAACATGTATGGCGTGATAAAGTAACAAATAAAAAAGGCACCCCACAACTTCAGAAACCATTCAAAGCGAATGTAAAAGAAACATTAATAAGTGAGTGAATGAGTGCAGACCTCAAACGACCCCTTTTACTGTGCTGAAAATTGCTTTTGACAGTTAAAGACTGCAAAGGTAATAGCAGTCCTCTGGAAATGTGAAGTGGCTATGTTTCCCATTTATATTTGTGAGTCTCTTTTACTTCCCTACCCTTTGCAGGGACAAACACGTAAAACTGAATGCTTCATTTTCAGAACATGACAGGACAGGTGGTAAGACCTCGTCTTGAAACTGAAATAGTTGACTGAACATACATAAAAAACAGGACAGAAATCAAAGTAATCAGAATTGTTACACTATCTCCCATGTAAACCTCCACAGGAATGTACCTTTAATGGACATTTCATGGTATGACACCAGTATGGATTGATGTTGCAAGGCGTGTAAACCATCAAATATTTATTACCAGACACCAGGGACTAGCTTTGATGGGCTACCTATAAGATGTGTCCGATATTTCATGATTCAGATAGGGCAAGGTGGTTCCCTGACCCCCCCATGACAAGAAACAACCTTGGTATATGCACAACAGGATGAGTGAGAAGCAAAAAGCTAAATAAAAAAAAGGAGTGTAAATCCTATCTTCACCACTGTTCCTCTGTCACTCCTCTGTTCAAAATACACTTAATTTTTACACTTAATACACTTAACCTAATTTTTTTTATTTTTTTCCAAATTCAGGCACAATCAATGGAAACAATCACGTGCTGCTCTGGGGTGTTAAAAACTCTTGCCATTTATCGTAGGATCACAAGTTCACCTGCAAATATCTACTCAGGGTTAACAAATCATATTTTCGTATTCCGGCGAGTTCCTCACTTTTCCCATTACCTCCATGAAGCGTAATTTTCTCGCTGCTTTCCTTCTCTTGAGTAATGACTGGTTTGGGACCACTTCATGACTCCAACCCTAACAATGAAACCCAGAGTATAAAACCCACTGCTACCTTCACTAAAGCCTGTGACAAATAGGAACATCACATTTGTATTGAACTTAGCTACTCTCAATATGGGGAAGGTAACACTCGGTATTGACCTTTCTGATCAACGCACATAGGAGAACATGCAGGGTTCTGAGTGCATCATAGAGTTCCACTCATTATCGTCACAGAGCTGCAATTTCATCTTCACTTTTCTAGAGTATTTTCCTCTGGCTGATTGAGGACAGTTACTGGATCTATTTTGTTCTGTGCCTTTGTGTGTGCGAGGAGACAGATTTGGGCTCACGCTTTAATCCACCACAGACTGCACTGTGTTTGCTCAGTAAGGTTTTAATCACCCTAACTGAGTGTTAATAATCTGTCTGAAGGGCATCACTTGTATTGCCTTAGCAAGCAGGAGCTTGATCCTGCTCTATCCCAGTCCTCAATACAGACAGGGGAAAGGCTACTGCAGACTGCAGGGTCGTCACAAACCCACTGCACTGTAAAAGCAAACATACAATGAAATTTGTGACTAAGCTTTCTCATAAAATTTGAATATTCATCCCATCACTTCATCCCTTCTAGTGATGTGGATGGGCTAAGCTGATGGGTTATTTTCGTTTAGTATAGAGCTAAATTAAATTAAATAAACATGAATTAACAACAATTAATTAGTTAATTTTCATAAAGGTGTATGTCAAGAGAAATCATATCAGCCTTTTTTTATGCTTCCTCATGTTAAAAAACCCATCCATGAATGTAATTTTGCCACATTGCATTTACAGCCTCTATGTGTGTACATCTGAGTGTGTGTGTGTGTGTGTGCATGTGTGTGTCCTGTCTCCCAGCTGGCTCTCTGTGGGAAGCATGAAAAGTCACACACAGGTCTCAGTGGGAGCTCACTGGAAACAGCAAGTGGGTCAGGGAGACTGTGAGTACACTCAGAGTTGTGTGTGTGTGTGTGTGTGTGTGTGTGTGTGTGTGTGTGTGTGTGTGTGTGTATGTGTGTCTGTGTGTGTGTGCCTGGTGCTCTTATCACAGCGCCCAGCAGCTGCACTGTGGCAGATGCACTTATGTCCCTTTACAGGAGGGAGTCAAGGGATCAGCTGGACCCTGTTGGCTGCCCACTCCCTCGGTTAGCCCTGGCTCCTATGGGGGCCCACTAACGCAACCCCGCTGGCCCCTCCACCTGAGACTTCAGACTCCCCAGGGTCTGACCAGACTGACCCAACATGAAACTCTCCCTGCGGGGGCCATTTTGTAAGCATCTGTTCATTTTCCTATTACAGTGCATTTATTGTGTATGACATTACACGTCACGTTGCCCTCGATGACGTACTGTATACAGTATCACCTTCCACACCATCCGGACTGCAGTCTTGACTAGTGCTGATTTATGACTCACTGCTCACCACGCAGCTAGATGTGTGCGGTACAGATGCCTTGGTAGAGAATGGTAAGTTTCCTCAATGCTGCTACCTCAGGCTGTAGTGGCGCTGGTTCAGAAACTGTAGAAAGACACAGGGAGGCTGGTATTGATTTTCTGTCGATAGCCAGAGCGAGCAGTGAAGGTGTACTACCGCCTGTCAATATTATTTTTGATTGAATGAGGTTCTACCGCATGGGGATAACATCAGTGAACTATCTTATGTTTATTTGACTATTTTTCGCCATTCGCAGCGTGACTTATCTGAATGTACTGTTGGGCATCATTAAGACGGTCTCTCTTCTCTCAAAGCTTCACTCAGCATGGGAGCAGATCAGATCTATCCAGATTAAATGAACACAAACCCAGTCCAAAAGTAATGTCCTTGATACATATTGCTTATTTTCTCAGAGTCTCTTCGACCAGTCGACCAGAATGGTCTGTGTTGCTAGGGAGGTGTCCTTGACTTAAGACAGTCCGAGGTAATATACTGTACACCTGCACAGCAATAACCACGGTGAAGAGATAGTAATAGTCAATAAACCAAGCAGAGAAAAATAATGAATTCATTATCTCACAAAGGTAATATAGACAGAATTTATCATCTCCCATAAAGATGCACGTTGTGTTCCAGATAACGTGGCTCCTCTATGTGAGGGTAGAACATTTCAATTTGAAATCACCATGGTATCAACGTGAGCATAAGAATAGAGACACAGAATGTCAAAAGCGCACTTGATGGTTGAAAAAGCCCAGATGCCATTAATTGGCTGACGTGCCTACCGCTTGAGAAACTAAATGACTCTCGAGTGGGAAGTCAAGATTTCTAGACCTCAAATAGAATACTCCATTGGAAATGACTTATCAGAAGTTTGCTTAATCTACACAGCACATTTCTTTTCAGTGCGGCAGGTTCCTGCTGAAACCCAGCATCCCACCCCCTCACTGACCTCCACTCCCTCCCATCCCCCCAAATCGCAGCCTGTATCTCTGATATGATGTTGACTCGAGACGACTTGCTGATTGTAATCTCTCTGAGCGGTTGCTTGTGCATTTCTGGTCCGTTGCTAAATGAGACATTCTGAATGTAGCAGGCTGGTGGGGATGTCAGTTCACATCCGCTCCTGATCACATGGATGGCCTGGCCAGGTCAGTATTGTTACGGGTGGGGAGCTGCGGAGCCGACTGGAGAAGGAACGTTTTGCCCTCGGGGGAAGTCTCTGGATAAGCAAAGATATGGGCTGGAGGTTGGCATGTTCGTTCTCTGTCTCCCTGTTATCTACCAATCGCTGTGGAGCTTTTCTACTGGTATGGCTTCCAGCTTTAAGCCCAGTCAGCACCTGTTTTTAAAGACCATGTCACCTGACCTAGCCTTACCTCGAGCGAAGAAGGAGCCGTGTGTGTGTGTGTCTGGCGCAGTGGAGGCTGGTAGAGGTAGAAATCGGAGGACGGGCTCATTGTAATGCATGGAATGGAATAAGGAATGGCATCAAACAGGTGTGTATGATACCATTCCTCATTCCATTCCATGTATTATAATGAGCCTGTCCTCTGATTTCTACCTCCACCAGCCTCCCTTGAGTGTGTGTGTGCGTGTGTGTGTGTGTGTGTGTGTGTGTGTGTGTGTGTGTATGTGAGTGTGTGTTTGTGTGTTCTCTACTGTGTTCTCTACTTCTCTACAGCCAGAATTACAATAAAAATCACTGGCTTCAACTTCCTTAAATGTCAAAATTCTGTCTGTACCCTTTCCTGAAAAACAGCAGGTGCAGATTGGACAGGCAGTACTTATTTCAAAAGAAGTATTTTCAGTTATATAACTCTTTTTGATTAATTGTATGGTGACCACAAGCTGAGGTAAATTCAGAAGGAGGTGCGTTATGGAGGTGTTGAACTAAAGAAAGTTAAAACACTGGCAAGGTGCAATTAGCAATCAAAACACAAGACTAAGCTACAGAGGAGTACCTCAGACAACCAGACACTGATATTAGTCATTAAGTGCTTACTGTACCAACTCTGTTCCAGCTTCGGGCTACTGTGATTCGCTAAGTCAAATACGTCACTAACAGTCTAATCATCATGCTCTCTTATTCAAACATAAGACCCTAGTTAACGTTTGTCCTGTTATTAAAGGTGAAGACACAGGCGGGGGATGAATAATGAGAGCTCAAGTCTTTGTGAATCATGTGAATAACAAGCTTGGAGCAGTGCTGTTCAGGAAACAAGGCTGTCTCTAGACTGCCCCCTCCTGGTAAGAAAGAGCACCACAGTCGTACCCCACCAATGTGTCTGACAAAAGTGATTCTTATTCTCTCTATGAACTAAAATATTGCAACTTACAGTAAAAATGCTGCCCGGAAAACCTCAAATAGTGTTTATATAGTGTTTTTCAGAACCGAGGGGGAAGGAATGTCAAGAGTGTGATTTTAGGAGGTGGCCAATAGGAGGATGAGGACCTCCTCCAGCTGGCTCGATCGGGGTGATCAGAGACAGACTGGGGGATGTTAAATCATACTGGACTGTTCTTACTGTATATAAAGTTTCAGATGTCTGATTTATTCTATTATTAGTCACTTTATTTTGTTGTTGATGTTTGTGATGTGATCTGCTGTAACGCCTTAATTTCTCCTCAGGGATCAATCAATCTATCTATCTATCTATCTATCTATCTATCTATCTATCTATCTATCTATCTATCTATCGAGAGAGAGAGAGAGAGAGAGAGAGAGAGAGAGAGAGAGAGAGAGAGAGAGAGAGAGAGAGAGAGAGAGAGAGAGAAAACAAAGGAGACATCCAACACTCATAACAAGAACAGTTTTATTACAGGTGGCCAAAGGTAGGTATCAACAAATGGCTTATAACTTGGGTACTCTCACTGTAATGCATTAAGCTCACTATTTATTGTAGTATTATACAGCATGTACCCCCATATAAAGTAGTAGATCAGAATGGACAGCAGTTATAGTATATAGGACCACATGATAAAACTAGACAAATGTGATGTATGTGATACCTCCAAACAACACCCTTTAGTTTTATAAGGAGTTTATGCTGAGTTTGCCTGATAGGCTTCTATGGAGATGGCACAGCGGCATGGTTGTATGTGAGCGTTGCTTACTCAAAGCAATGCCTCCCAGGAGTCTTAACACTTACCTCCGATCAAGGAGGTGCATCACACATGCTGTATGGGGCTATTACTGTACTGTACTACCACTGAATCCACAGTGGTGGACAGAACCACGTGGGCCTCCTCCACTGCTAACAAGCCAGACTTATCTTCGCTTCCAATGCTCTCAGGCAACCTGAACCTATGGCCAGGTCATTGTTAAGTTACAGACTTTAGAGATTTCTATTAAGTGCTTGCATGTATTAGGGGACATTTTAATGTCTCTTCATTCGGTATCTGTACTTCAAAGATAACCACTTAAGCCTAGGCCAAATATATTAGTTCGTTTTGTGTATTAATCAAAATGTAATTCCAAATATTGCAATTTCAACTGTTGCAGAATGCGTTTCAGAATACTCCGTGATCGCCTCATTATTTGTGGGTCAGTGTCTTTACTGAGTGTTCACCGTCAGATACTCGTCAGTTGTGGGGGTGGATTACATTGATGCTATTTCCCCCTGTCATCTCATTAGCGCTGCATCACAGCTCCAGGCTCGTTCGGCCAGAAAATATGTCACCTATGTCTGTCATTATGTCCCCATCTCTCCCAGAGCTCACAGTCCACATCTCATCCCTCATTCACTTCCATTGTGCTGTGCTAATGCTTTAACCTGCCCCCAAGGCCACATCAAGGAAACACCCCCACACAAGTCAACAGTCACTGATTACCTCACCGTCTCTCATTAACTCTCTAAGACGTTTGCTACCTCATTTTAGCAGTTACATCCAGCAAAAGACCAGGAGGCAGAAGTCGTTCAAGCAACAAATAATGGCAAATTACAGTAATTCATTCGTATTAACAGGGGTTAAAGGTGCAATTTGCAACATTCAAGCTTTCTAATGGTTGTAATGACTTTGTTTAATTGGTAGCGATCAGGGAATGAGACCCTTTGAAATAAATATTTCATTTACGAGGGCAGTTTTGGTCCCTAAAAGCGCTTTAGAAAATCGAGTGTCTAGGGCGACACAGGTTTGTTTACTGTTGGCTAGGGGTGTTCTAGGGGAGCGGACCGATTTTCGCCTTTCTGTCTCTGGTGGCTGCCTCTTCAAATCGCGCACACATGTGGATTCACAACAGCTAATGTCCGACACTGCAAGTCCATCTCGGGGGGTTATATCACTATTAGGCAGGATGTTGTTATTTGGAACTTCGAACTGGACAGAGGTGGCAGATTTCCAACAGACTTTATACTCCCATTTTCTGTTATTACTAATTGCATATAAATACAGTATATTACTAAACATATCCCTCATCTAACTGAATGTCACAAAAATGTTTAGAGAACATCACAAAAAGTTATTGGACTTGATACAATGGTCAAAAAGGGCACATGTAGCGTCTACCATGTGTTGTTATGGGGTGACATTCAGGGCAGCTCTGTGGTATGCCAAGCAAGCTGAACAAATGGTAGCTCAATGTGTTATAGCAGGTCAGGTCACCTCTTGACCTAATTGAGCCCACTCACTCTGCTGAACAGTGATTATAAAGTTGGACTGCCAAGTGCGCACTTCTGGTATTTACTGCTCTAACTTCCCTACACACAGGCCCCACTGAGCTGTTCACTAACATGCTAATGTTAAGCATGGGTAATTATACAGTGGCTTTCATGCCATCAGAGCACATGGTAAGTGTATATTGTGTTTATCAATGTGTTATACAGGGCTTATAACTGAGGTAGTGCTTATCATTTGTTGCACCAGCCCAATTATTATTAGCATGTTATTATCCTAGTAGGCTGTCTTCCTGATCTTTCACACACTGTCAAGAGTAGTGATCAGATGGTTTGCAGACACGCACACCTTGTCTGAGTAATCTGGACACGGGACCCTGGCTCACAATAGACAGTTGTCACCTCCTGTACAAGGGAACCAAGATTGGAATTTGAGTGGGAAAAGTTCCAATTTCAAAGCTGATGGTATCGTGCGACCCTAATCCTAACCCTAATCCTAACCCTAACCCTAACCCTAATCCTAACCCATCAATTTCATGATGCGTTTAATTTGTTCCATAGAGCTGCAGCAGAACTCCAGCAGTGGGGTCCCTGCCTAAGCAAAGTGTGTTCTCTGAACCCTCTGTGCAGTCAGCGTGCCTGCCTGGCTAGCAGCCAATAGGAGGTGGGTCGGGGGGGCACACATTGTAAGGCCCTGGTGGGGTAGCTGTGTGTAAGTGTGTGTGAGGCTGTGTATTGGGGGACAGTCTATAAGGGTTCTCCAGCTATGTTAATTGAATATTATATATATATATATATTATATTATATTATTATATTATATATATAATAATTGCACTGATCCAAAGCCTGATGCTCTAACAGCAGTATAAAACAGCCTTGGTCTCTTTATTCATCAGGTGAACAAAAAACAGGCGTTTAAGCTGTAAAGCCCTATCTAATGCATAGGTAGACTGTCTCAATGTATGCAGAAATCATGAATACGGATATTCATTTCAAGGTTCCTAGCTTCACTTTCAAGTTAATTCAAGCATAATTCTCACAATTCTTTATTCAGATCTTTATTCATAACTTCATGATTTAGAATTTCATTATCATCATTTGTTTTATTGTGCTCTCATAACAGCTTTTGCAGGTGAGTGAGCCTTTGTTTGTGTCGTGTAACACACACATGTGGATAGTTCCAGTCAATCTGGTGATAATGCTTTTCCATCAACCTCATGTTGGTCCAGTCTTCTTATCTACTTTATGTTGTTCTGTAACTGTCCACCGGGCGCCTGTACCGGTCCTTTCCCACCCGCCTCACTGATAACGGTTTAAAAGTAGAAGAGCAACGATACCTCTCCCTCAAAAAGGGAACACTGTCCTGTCATTATCCAATCCAACCCATGGGTTCGGGTTCAATCCCCACTGCCCCACTCTCAGCAGAGCACACTGGCCATCACTGTGATAGGCACTATTGGCAGCCATGTAGGGTTAACATACAAGGAGCAACACTTTAGAGAATCAGAGGGTCGCAGATATAAATCCCAGAGGTTAATATGATAAGAACGGCTCAGTGCCTTTTTGGCAGCCTCAGTCAACGTCCATGTCTCTCTCCGCTTACATAAGGAAGCAATGCAAGCTTGGCTCTCACTTACAGTTTGTTCTCCAGGTCTATTTTCTCCTTCAGATCTATTACACGGGTCATAACTGTGGATGGTTTGAGAAATGTAAAATGAGATTCAGCTGATAATTACTTATGGTTTAGACCTCTTGTTGCCCCTGTATCCATAAAACATTGGTAGCCTGGCGAATGTAAATACTCTGACGTTTGCGGGTCTGAAAGGTGTTGTAACCTGTAGAAGCTTTGGACACAGCTGTTCCCCCTGTTCAAGGCCTTAGATCAGAACATCACAGCAGCCAGCCCCTAGAGAACCTGAGGAGTGAACCAGTAACTGATAGTATGGTACAATAATCACTTCTCACTAAGAGGGAGGTTGCCTGTTAATCTCTCAACCTCCAGTGCTGACCATGGGGAACTGTAGCTATTTATAATGCTCTGACCTTTTCCCCAATGTCTGTTTGTCTTCAAGGGAGCAGGGGTTTGTTACTAATGCCTTGTGTCAAGTGTTGTAGCAACGAATGGTCAACTATGAGGAGATTGTTTGTGGCAAAGGTCTGGTTTTGAAGCAAATACGTTTTTGTCTCCCAGACACCATACCGTTTTGTAGCAAGCATTGTTTTCTTGGGCATGGCATGAGGCTTTGTTCTGAATTTGCAATGCAGAGGGATGTTTTGGTCTTTGGGTTGATGACCCAAGATATACAATTGGTCTGATTTAAACATGCTGTCCAAGCAGGTTGATGAAAATAATTGTATGTCCTTGTTTTCAAATGATGCATTGGTGTCCTTGGCAACTCGATAATAATGGTGGTACATTGATTGATTGTGCAATTATCTCACCATGTAAAAATTTCAATGCCATTGTTATGTTGATGGGAACTATTTTTTGAGCTCATGATGTACCTCATTTATGTATTGTTTCCCCTCTATGGGACAGCAGGATTTCTTACATTCTTATTGTTCCTTTTCAACAAAAGCACACTTAACCGCAAATGTTTCCTTTTCAACCTGTTTTAGATCTGTGAAATGCACCTGTCTGCCAGGTCCCCTTGTCAACAACTCTAGAATAATGTCCTTCTCTTCCTAAGTGTGTGCCATATTTAAAACAAAATATGTAGCCTGTCAACGACAGACTCCGACCGCTCTGCAAGCGCCACACTCTAGAGTCTGTCAAACGTAGCTTGTTCAATGGATACTGAGCGGTCAGAAGTGGGTGGGCTGTTGATGTTCAAAATGAAATTACTGACACGTCACAGCACCAATCAGATATCACGTGAGCACACCCGTTTTTTTTAAATTGAAAACTTCAAACACGCTGTTGGTTTTCACACTGTTGGACATCTCCATTGCTATCTTCTAACTAACTAAAAAACAACTGCTTTGGGGTTGAGGGAGGAGCTATCCCAGGCTCAATACAATTTTGTCTTTCTGGTTCGAGGAAGATCCAATCACATTGGGAAAGGAAAGTCTATAGCTCGACTGCATGCTTTTCAACAATAAAATAACTGCTGAGGTTAATTTTGTATTTTTTGTATTTACTATTATGAGTGACATGAACACCGATTCACAGAAGCCCAAAAGAGACACAATATGTGTGAACACATGCTGTTCTCTAAACCATTATTATTACCAGTCTGTGATAGAATAGTGCTTCTCAGCATGTCATTGTACATAACGCGTGGCTGGGAAAACTAATGAGAACTAAGCTTCTAGTTCTGCAGTACTTCAATGGAATAAAGCTTTTTATGTATATGCCCTGTAGGTCTACTATAGCTACAATGTGCTGTATAGCAGGCTCAGATTGCAGCATGGGCAAGTTGGTGTCCCCCAGAGGAATGGTGATAATCAGGCAGTCCAGTGGAAGATTGTCAACCAGACCAACACCCCTGAATGGCTCTGCCAGACTGTACTGTACACTCTGCGTGGGTGCAACAGGTTGCCCACTCCTGAGCCCCACTTTTATCAGACTTTAAAAGCAGCTCCAGACAGCTCAGTTGTGAGGCTGATTGAAGTCATAATGGACACAGTGAAAGAGTGGAATTAAAACTCGGCAGACGTCAGCTCTTGATAATTATGGTGCCTGGTGCCTTGCTAAGACATAAAGAAGTATGCTTGAATGTAGTCTAGATTGCAACCTAATGTCTGGCTGTGACGGCTATGTTATGTTAAAGGGATAGTTCAGGTTTTTGAACCATATCTACGTATTCTACTCACCAGCAGTGCTGTGGATCGATGGGTACCATTTTGGAACCTGTCTATGCTGTCATTCACATGCAGTGTCTTCACCAGATATCATTTTCCTCATGAGGCATAAAAGTACCCAAATAAACTCCACAAGACACTTACAACTAATAACAAAGCGGTGGCAGTCCAGCAAATCTAATTAGATTTTTAATAACATTGCTTTGAAGTCAAATTACCGTTCAATCCATTACTTTGTGGTGGCTCTCATTTTTTCAGGGTCTTAAAAGCAACTTTATCATGGTGACTTGTTTGAGTGCTGTACCTTAATAGTATTTTCATCCAAATCAAAGTCCTGGGTTTGTCCATTCAGGTCGCTAAGCAATTTTCTAGAGAACAGCTATACAAATGTTTGCCATTCACTTTGGTGTATAAATAGTGCAGGTGTTAAGCAGTTCAGAGAAAGGGAGAAAGCGTTCTTTAGCCTTGCGTGAGCGAGCAGGTACAGGGAATGGTGTGAACAGGATTTAAACATGACACATGATCCATGACTAAAACAGTGTTCTCTGAGTGTGGCCAGGCCATCAGATCCTCCAACAGGCAGGCTTATGGAGGGTATGCAGGGCCTGCTGTTGACACATCCACTGACGCAACACTATGGAGGGGTGGGTGAGACCCACAGATGCCAACCTACACTCTTACTCTGGCTCTGTATATCCACATTTCCATCACCAGTCACTTGTTGTTTTGTGTCTTTTACATCTGAGGATACACTCTTAAAAAAAACTCTTAGAACCCTTTTGGGTTTCATGTAGAACCTTTTGGGAAAGGGTTCAACATGGAGTCCAAA
This sequence comes from Argentina silus, assembly GCF_951799395.1. Taxonomy (NCBI): domain Eukaryota; kingdom Metazoa; phylum Chordata; class Actinopteri; order Argentiniformes; family Argentinidae; genus Argentina; species Argentina silus. The sequence continues at coordinate 3,764,549 of NC_139669.1, forward strand.
AATGGTTCAACATGGAATCCAAAAGGGTTCTTCAAAGGGTGCCCCTACAGGGACAAATGAAGAACCCTTTTTTGGTGCTGAGTAACTGGAACCTTGTTTTAAGAGTGTACCCCCAGTTGTAAAATAAGACACAAAACAACAAGGGACTAATAATGCACATAGACAGAGACACAGTCAACTGATGGTAACTATTGAGATTTCCTAACAGTGTAAATCAATGCTGGAGTGTGTTGCAATGATTTAGATTTGGAGTGTGGACAAATGGAACAGGATCAAAGATCAGTGATATAAATACATTTTTTATTCAAGTTGATAAAATATGAAGTGCCAAACTAGCATCCATTTAGCAGCAATAGAGTAACATGACATTTTGAAGCATTTCACAGAATAAAATCTTTCAGAGTAATTCACCAACATTAAATGAGTAAATCAAGAGCATAACAAAAAGAAAGTAAAGAGGTTGAGAATTATGAGTCACAAAATGTATTCCTATTCTGTTATTTCCCCAGTTCAATGGAAGGTTATTTTCGCATGAATCACTCCACAGTTTAGAGAACATTTGTCACACCACACAACATCTCAACCTGCTATTAATGTACAGAACAAGATAGCAACAAACTATTATGATATTCAATGTTATCTTAATAGAGCAGCACATTCCATGTTATATAATGTAAATGATACACAAGAGCACCTTGAAGAGGTACACAATTAGTCATAATGAAATATCGTGCATAACACTGTACGGTTCAAAAACAGATCCTATGCTAAAATCTTCAAGACATATTTCACATTTTTGCCATTCATTTCCACTATGACATCAAGATAACAAGCACCTTTATATCACTCTACATTTTTATGTGCTTCAATGGTTTGTTGCCTCTTGGCACAGTTATGGGAAAATACTTGTTCAAATTGCATCCTTCTCCCTATGGCTGCACTCCTCCTCTCCTAAACACCCTTTACATTTCATTCTGCTGGCTCAGCACATCAAAGGACATGATAATAGACATGTCAGTAGATCCTCCTCCCCCGCTGGCAGCCAGCTTGAGCTGGGACATGTTAGCTCCAGTGAACACCTCCCCCTCCCATACCCGGCTCTTATTGAGCTGGAGGTCCATCAGCTGCTCCCCCAGGACACTGACCCTCTGGGCCCCAGGGACCCTTACCCTAAAGCGGACCCAGGACAGGGGCTCCAGGAGCCCCCCGCGTGGCTCGAACAGCACACAGCCCCTCTGCCAGGCCACGTAGGTGCAGGGGAACGGAGGCCAGCTGCTCTCTGAGCTGCTCCGCAACACAAAATCACACAGGAGGTTAAAGTCCTGGTTGGTGGAGGTCTTGGCGTAGAGGCCCAGCTTGTAGACTCCGGCCTCTGGTAGAGCCACACTGATGGTGACTTTGCCTCCATTGTAGGTGAAGAAGATGTGTCTGGAGAGAGGGTGCCCTGGTGTCTTACGATGCTCCTTGAACAACACTGCATGAAGCTCAAGGTCTGCCTGGTTCTGGAAAGTGATGTTGCATTTGCCTTGCTGTGTGCTCACCATTGCCCCTGAATGGCTGAACTTGGAGAGGCCGGCATCTTGCGTCCGGATACCAGGCCCGCAGGAAGTGCCAAGAGAGGGGGGGAAAAGCTCATTGAGGTTGATAGCGCCCCCTGTACAGTGCAAGAGGAAGTTTCCTGCATTCTGAAAGCCATCCTGGGGGCGCTCATAGTCCCGAACGAACACGGACAACCGGTAGTAACCAAGGTAAGGACAGAGAACATTGCATGTGATCCGGTCAGCTTCAATCTGGGTTGCCAGACATCTCTTTGCTATGGACGGATCAAGGTCTTTGTGGGTCAGTTCACACAGCATCATGAGACGCCTGGTGGTCTGCAGGTCCAGCTGTAAAGCCCCCTCATCCAGCACCACAGCCTCAGCCCCATGGCTGCACCTCCTCACCCCCAGGCTCTCTGCATTTCTCTGCACGCCCCAAGACAGGAAGGGGTTCTCAGGGAGTTGCTCGGTAGGTCTGGGCTCAGGACACTCCACCAGTAGGGAGCAGACCCAGCTGAACGTCCCTGAGGTGTTGCCGGGCTGGGCGAAGATCATGACGTCGTAGGTGCCATCTGTAGGGGGCAACAGTCGTAACCTCATGCTGTCCCGGGTCACAGTGAGCAGTCCAGAGGAACTGCTGACTTCTCTGGTGTCACCGCTGTTCTGCTGAGAGATCTGATAGGTGAAGTCCACAGGCTTGGAGAATTTCATGGACACTGAGGCCTCTCCGTTGTCTGTGAAAACATACAGTAGTCATTGCAATACTATATATCATATACAATGTAAGAAATGCTATGTTATAGATATAGGGTATAGATATCCTTCACATTAAGTTGCACCTATTAGTGTAGTAAAACTGTGATTTCTGTAGGAGGAACAGTGTGTTATTAATATTAATTAATTAATGTGTTATTAATGTGTTATTACATAGCAATTACATCATTACTTAATAAATGGGTAAATGGGGTTGAGCTGTGATTGTGGAATAAGGTGGGAGGCATGTAGGGGGTGACCTGTGACCAGTAGGAAGTGTTTAGGGTGGAGCAGGGTCAGGCCGAGTCTGTAGAACTCAGAGGTCTTCAAAACCCTCTTCTCAAACTCCTCCAGTAGGATGGGCGTGTCCAGCAGCTGCCACTCATGCTCGTCCGGACAGTGAGAATTGATGAAAACCTCAGGGTCCGTCAGGAAGTAGAAATCATCATACCTGGCCAACAAGGAGAATGGCTTTTAGCAGGGACAAGTATGATCATGTGGAAGACATGATTGAGGGGTATTATGAGGGATATTATATGTTGCATGTCTTTTTTATCTCCTTGATTTTAATTGTACTTTCATTGCACTTTTAATGTATTTTTAGTTTACTGTAAGGTGACCTTGGGTTTCCAGAAAGGCGCCAATCAAATACAATGTATTATTATTATTATTGTTATATTCTAGTTATCAGCAATCACCGTTTGATTGCATAAAAGCAGTCAAAATGCCTCACATGTCTAATACCCAGGGTGTCATTCGTCGTTGAAAGAGATTGGAATGGACATTTTTTTCCAAAGCTACATGTTTTATGGCCAGTTTGTTATACTTTATTCTACGGAAAGAGTAACAGTCTCGTTTGACACTAGTGACACATTTTGCATTGTAATATAGTCCTTGTGTGTAAATTGGTCTGGCCCTGAAAATAGCCTCTCTAATGAGTGGCAATCATCATTAGTTTTTCATGACAGTTCGAAACATGGAAACAGTCTGCCCACAAATACCCACAGTGCTAATTATAGTCTAGTTAATCAGACACTGTCTGTTGGCACCTTGTCAACATAGTAAAGGTTATGCTATAGACTAGACTATAGTGTGTAACTGTACACCACTACTGGGGGCTGGTATGTTTTGCTTTGCTATGAACTCTTTTTCACCTCTTGATGAACGCTTGGTTGTCCATGTCAACTCTCCCTGCCCCCCAGCAGGCATCCAGTAGGTGCCAATGTCCTCCCAGACGCACTGCATTCCACATGTGGCAAGACTTGGTGTTTTGGTAGCTCTGACCTTGCCGGTACCCAATGCCTTTGCCGTGGCCGGATACCTCCTTGCACTCTATGCCTGCCTCCCTGCAACAACACACGACAAAGACAAGGGTTTGGGTGCCTGAGGTGGTTGTGTTTGACAATGACTTGGAATTTTTCCACCATCTCTTCCACCAGATGTTTTCCGTAGTCTAAACACTACTTACTGGCACATCTGCAGGCAGACACTGGAGTATCCACAGCAGACGCCCCTGCCCGTCTCAATGACCCTGTCTGGAGAGCACAGCTTGTCCGTCAAACCCAGGTATCCACTCACGTCGTACTCTGCAAACAGAGCCCCACCCACAATCAAGCGTTCAGTGGAGGAAATTTAAATTTAAAATTTAAATTATTCCACCATCCTGTATATATTCTAATCACGTGTGATTTTGGGTTCATTCAACAATCGAAAGCCCTGGAAAGACTCCATGCCCAAAAATGGCATGATGAATAATGTCTCTGAGTAATTGTGAACTTAGATTGAACTATAATGACTTAATTCCAAGCTTTGACCACTGGGAGAGCTTGCCCATTTATTTAGATAACGAGGGCACTTATCATATGATAGGCTATGAGCTTATCATATGAGCTGCATGAGGTTCTTTCATTTACATTTCCAACAGATCCCAGAGTTAGATTAATGAATGTCTGTCTTAATGAATGTCTGTCCCAGATAACCCACTGTGGTTGAACTCCAAGATCCCATCCCATCCACCAACAGCTGATCCTCACTAGAAATCCTACTCTCAGAATATACACAGGGGAAGACCTTAGTGCGCAGCATTGTAAAGACAGCTGTGTGTGGATGGAAAGTGTCTGATGTATGTCTAGTATGGGACTGGACTAATAGGACTAGACCATGCCTTATTGTACGGGGCTCTAGAGAAAAGCCCTGTAATGCATTAGCACTCCACTGGTGTTATGCTCTTGGCAGGGTGCTGCAGTGTCACTAATTGCACTGTCCTAGGGAAGAAAACCAAGATGCTGTGTGTGTGTGTGTGTGTGTGTGTGAGTGCATGTGTGCTTGTGCGTGCGTGTGTGTGTGTGTGTATGCTTCGGGATACTGACCGATGTTGTGGCACAGCCAGATCCAGATAGCTCTCACTTTCTCCAGCTCGTTTCGGGCTCCCTTTGTGATGGTCTGGGTGATGGTCTGAACTGAGAAGATCCTTTGACTGCGCAGCTGCAACAAATGGTAAATTTCCATTTTAAATGCATGTACACACACACACACACACACACACTGGGTGCATGCTAGAACTCAAATCAACTTTTCCTCACCTCCTTCCCAGCATTGATAGTGTGGGTATCAACCTTACTGAAGACCTCAGCACTAGGGATGAGTTCCTTTTTCACTTTTCTATTTGAGGCACTTCCATTCCTGGCAGTGCTGGAGCTCTCAATTGGCCCTGCCTGCAGTTTGAAGCTGGGTTTGGGCTTGACCAGGGCTCTCCCCGCCTCCTCCTTCCTCAGCGTAGTCTTCTTCACCTCCCTGAGTGAATAGGCTGAGCTCTCTGCAGACAGCTGGCGTTTGGCCAGGGGCCTCTCTGCCTCCATCTCCATGGCAGCCCACTTCTGGAACACTGAACTCTTGGACTGGGCCATGCTCGTGGTAACGGTCGCTACGGAGGTGAAGGTTGTGTGGCTGCTTTTTATTTTGTTGTTGTTGTAGTTGTTCTTTTGTGACAGAACCTCAAGCTTCCACTCTTGCTGGGCGACTGGAGGCAACTCTTCATTGTCTGATGCTGTTTTTGAGGTGTCTTTTGCTCTTCTGTCCTTGGGTTTGGGTGACCTCTTCTCACGTCCGTCTCCAGAGTTGACCTCATCACCTGAGGTTTCTTGAGTGGCCAGTGGGTAGGGATCCTCCGCCAACTTGGTGTTGTTGCTGTTGTTGCTGTTGTACTGGTAAAGTGATGTGTGGAGTCTGCGGTCGATGGCAGTGAGGGTGCAGTGAGCACTGGGGAGGTTGCGATGTCTCTTTGGGTGAGGGACATGAACAGACGTCAACTGAAGAACATTGCCCATCCTTCCCAGTTCTATTGTGTCAGACTCTGGTGAGGGAGAGAGGGAAATAGAGAGAGAGAGAGAGAGAGAGAGAGAGAGAGAGAGAGAGAGAGAGAGAGAGTGTCAGTGAAACTGATACAAGATTGGAATCAATTGAACCTGCAGTGATGTGCTTCGAGGTTAAACAAGGTGAGGCAGAATGAGAAGAGGAAGATCCATGAGGAGAAAAAGAGGTGAGTGTTGCTCAGGTCAAGTGTCTTATTAAATTAAAGTATTAAATACTGAATGACGATCTTGACTTTTGTCTTGTTAATGAAGATAAACATCATACAATAGTGTAAAAAAAGCAATATTCACCCTCATAAGTAAAAGCACAAACTTTGCCGGCTGAAGGGTTATTTCTAGATACTGTGGGCAACGCTTATTAAAATAGTATCTGTATGACATATATATCTCCCACACACCATACAACTCTCTATGCCTTTGTTATGATTAAATGTAATTCCTGTGTATATAATAAATGTAGTCTCAGAGAAGCATATTACAAACAAAGAACATGCAGTGACCCAGCACAAGCGTATTAAGAGAAATATAGCAATTACTGCAGAGTAAAGGTGATACATTGTTGAAAGAAACAAAAGTTCAAAGTGATACTGCTTTTCACAGAATATTTTCCAGAGCACACAAACATAATAGCATCCTTTCTTACAAAAAAAACATTTAATCTTTCTATGACTGTATTTTATTATGTACAGCATTATACTAAGATTTTCAACATGGAGATACATGTTCCACACACTCATGCCCTATTTCCAGGTGACTGTTTTTTGTTAGATCTTGATAAATCATTAATCATTCCTACCTGGTGTCGGTTCTTGGATAGCAAGAGTATATCTATCTGTCTGTTTATCTGTCTGTATATCTGTCTGTATATCTGTCTGTATATCTGTCTGTCTGTCTGTCCTATACCCTGTGTGTTCTCTCCATCTCTCCTCTGGTAGATCTCACCTCCTGGACTCCTGGTGTGTTTTATACCGTGGCGTCCCCCCAGGGCTGGGATGTGTAGGGCTCGCACGGCCGGGAGATGACAGACCTAAAAATACTACAAAGCAGCTGATAGAGGCCATTGGCACAACGTTCCACTAGTGTTGAGGGTGTAGGGGTGGGCATAGAGGAGGTGGGGGGTGGGGGGATGCTGTAGGGAGCCAAGGGGGGGGGGGGGGGGGGGGGGGAGATTCTGGAGAGGTTTGAGGTGCCCTGGGTTCACACTGAGGCATTCACTTTCATTTGCTGTCCTTGGGGTGAGCCTGGGGATATCACTGGAAGGAATCTGGAGGTATTATAGTTTTGGTGTTAGTATTACAGTAAAATATCTGTTTAAGATCTGTTTCTTGTCTGTCAGAGAAACAGCACGTGTGGTAAGACGAGTCAAAGAAACAGCGGCTTCTGTACACTGGATGAGGCACTTAGCAAGGGGTTACAGGTTGTACATTGTATGTATGCATGTCTGCATGTCCTACCCACAGATGCCTCTGCTGTGTTGCTGGGATCACTACATCAGACTCGTCATCACATACACTCCACAGTCCAGGTGCCGCATTGCATGCACATCACCAAGAGACAATTGACAAGACCATCTCCAACCACGGGGGTCCAGAACCTCTGTTTAGCACCACAGTGAGATAGTCAGCGAGAAAGTGAAGGATCCTTTGATTCCACGGCCCTCCAAATTTCAATATCAAAGGTGCCCAGCATGAGAAAGACACAGTTTCCTCATACCATCCCCCCACCCCTCGCCACCCATTATTTCCTTATTTCGTCTACCTCAAGCACAACTGCCCAACTCCACTGTTGATTGGCTGAGAGGCCAGTAAAGTGTTATTCATTGGTAGACCCCCTCTACCTGTGGGCCATGCCTGCCTGTGACCACTCATGCTGCAACTCCCTCAGACACAGCCTTGAGACACATCGCTTCACCCTCAGAGCTGCACATGGTGTCTCTGTTCTGCAACCTCTGCTTTAGAACATCGCTGACAAAGAAACGAGGTTCACACTGAGATGAAGACTGTGAAGGAGAAGGAGGTACAGGGGGTCACGGTGAATCGTTTTGCTGAAGGTAAGGATTGAGATTGCATGGTATCACACTTGGGGTACCATGCCTATCATATTCTATCCAGTGTGAAATGCACAGAAAAATGTACTTTAGTGCAGCTCTGGAGACCTTCATTGGCAAAGGTCATGACCTACTTATTTAACTGCTGGCTTATTGGTAGTGGGTGGAAATGGTTAGCTCTGCTGATAGTTAAGAATGTGTGCATCCAGGGTGACCATGAGGTGAAGCCCTCCAGCTATCTGTATGACCTAAGGATCTTGGTGTAGACATTTCTGATTGAATTGTTTAGTGGGAAGATATTAAGAATTTTAAGTAGAATGTGTGAAAATACGAACAAAAAGACCATGATACCATGTAGGTTGACAGGATGTCAAAGACCCTCTTGTTCTGCATACATTTTCGTTTCATTCCTGCATTCAACAAAATCATATGCAGTTCCATACAAACCAAGAACAAAAAAACTCACGTCACCCTGATATGTTGCTATCATCTGGCTGTAATAGCTAACAGTTGGTGATAATTCTCTCCCCCTGTCCGTCTTGCTGATGATTGATGTCAGATCATTGAGTCCCTGTGATTTTGTGCCCATGGCGTATTTTAATGTTTGACTGCAGTGCATATGAAAATGAGTTCATTCTGTGCTTGGCCATGCTCCCAGTTACACATTTATAGCCCCCATTCAGTCACTGATTTCACATTTGCATCCTTGCACCGAAAGAATAATGGTTATGACATATCCCACATTGAGTAAGAATTAGACATGTTTTGACCGTGTTTGTTTTCTTCAATGTGGGAGAATGAGGAATGTTTGCATTTATTTTGAGTAGTAACAATTTTTCCTGATGTGTTTAAATGTTCCAGCCATCACCGTTGCATGTTCTTGGGGTCTGATTAATATTTTACAGTAGCTTTAGAAACACTTTGCATGCCTGAAGTGAACCTGTTGACCCTAAGTCATCAGGTAAAAATGCATTACCAAACAGTTACTATAAGTGTCTGAGATAGACTTGGAATAGCATCACTTTTACTTAAAGGGATAGTTCACGCAAACTACAAAATCACATATTTGTTTCTTTAATATGGGATGATTTGGGCATGACATTTTGAACATGCTAATTTAGGTACCATTGACTTCCATTGTTTTTTTTGTTTAAAAATGCTAACCATTAGCGGTTACTGACAGAGCCCAGATAAACAGAACCAAAGTGTAGATTGAGGTCTGTCCATAGATTCCTTTCAGGGTAAAGAGCCAAATATGTGATTTTTTAATTTGGTGAAATACTACCAAACACATATGTTAATTTGTTTAATTTAAGTATTTTTTTGGTAAAACTTGCACCAACTGTAACCCATATTATTTGGGTTGGGTTATCTGAGGATAGCATTTGCAGCCATGCCAGATATGAGAAGAAAAGCCCTTTAATTGGAGTCATGAGTGACCAATTAGCCAGTTAAGCTCAAGTCAGATCAGTTACATTGCACTGTAATTCTTTAGTGGTCCAGAAGATGGCACTGTTTTACTGTGAATTCCCCTCTTAAACTAAGCCAAGACTACAGATATATGCCCATGGTCCATGACTAGAGTCTAATTTATTTAAAAAGCCAATGGCTGAATACTTTAGAGCCTGTGTATTGATGTCTGGTTGGGGAGAAAAATCTAGAGGGTGCAACAATCCCCATGCCTTGAGGTCTTGGATAAATCAACTACCCATCGTATAGCATATTACAATGATCTACTGGAAAAACAAACCAGATTCACTTCATAACTTTGCACAGCAGGCGAGGGAAAGAAGGAAAAGAAGAGTTTCAGTTACATTCCATTTGTATTTCTGTCAAACTGAAAGAAATCTATCAAGCCAGTGCAGATTGTGCGTCCCTTGACATTTGCCTCTATCTAAAGGCAGCAGCAGCAGCAGCATTTTCATTATTAACATCTTTCCAAAGACATTCTCCATTCATGCGTTGTAGCATCCCCTTGCTTTCTTCCACAAAGCCCAGGCTATGCAGGCTGCAGAGTCATTGTGCTCCTCTGGTCTGCCCCCTGGCTTTAGCCTCAAGCTAATTACTATTTGACTGCTACAGAAACAACATGTACAAAGCAACAGGCTTTCTGACACAGTGCCTCTCCCAGTATGACCAGTATGCCCAATGAGTATATTTACTATCTAGCGGCTTGTTTGGTTTCATTTTGGCATCTATCCATCAGAGCACAAGCTGCTTTATACCGTCTGAAATAAACATTTACTCAGAGCCCACGGTGTGCAGTGGAACTGCTTTGATGTCAATTAAAAAGAGGCAATAATGTTTTACAAGGCTTGAAACGTCCACCAAAATAACAAGCAGGTAGGCTGTGAGTAATTACAGCGCGCTAGGAGGAATTCTGTGGAACGTGTCCATCCATAGGGAGAGGGAGACCACAGGTTCACCCAATAAAGAGAGAGCCTCTTTCCAGAAGATGAGCTTAAAAACAACAACATGCTCATACATTTTTGTTGTGAACAGAATTTTTCTCAAGGATAAATTTGGCAATCTGACATCCATATCAAAAGTGAATGAAAAAGACAGATACAGAACTTCCAGAACATATCTAAACAAATATAGATAATTCTGCAACACACACTTTAATAGCAATGTTTCCCTCTACATTCACTGCAAGAACATTTCTACCCATAGTGTTTGGTCTACTGTAATTCAAACAACATACATTCGAAGGGTGAGGGCGGACAACTGTTTAAACAAAGCCAATAAAGATAACCGAAAATGTCTGAAATCAGCAAGGCATACTCTTACATACTGACACATACAGTAACTGACTACTTCCTGAAGAATAGGCACAAGGACCCAGCAGCAGCCAGCCTCCCCCCTCCCCCGTCTTTCCTTCCCTCCTTTTCTCCCTCCCCCACCCCCACCCCCACGTGCTGGGTGGGGAGGCGCTGGGAGGGGATCTCTGACTGAATGAACTCAAGTGAGGACTGTAAGTAGGTAGGTAGGTAGGTAGCAGAGCTGAGGTTATCCCACAAGAACTCTACAGGATGATGGGTTGACCTGGGAGGGCATCACACCTGAAAACCTGGAAAATATGGAAGACAAAAAAGTCCTCCATTTTGTGCCATCTGGTAAGTGTTCCAGGGTGAAGGGAGTGTGTGTGGAGGGGGGTTCCTTCCCCAGTACAACCTGAGATGCCTTGTGCCAAACATGTGCAAGCTAGTGCCACATGCGCTCTGACTTTACGGTAGTGAAACCAGAGGGAAATTTAGTTTGTTATGATGAATAAGGCCTTCGCATTCTGTACTCTTATTCTTAAACATTTCTGAGTGTTTTATTATGTATTGACTCTGATGTGCCTTTTCTTTGTGTCTAGTTTTATATCTCATTATGTGTGGTGGGGCTATCTACTTCTCTTAATACAATTTTTAGTGACATTGTTAGATCTGTGTTTCTTTTTTTCCTTCCTTTCTTTTCTTTTTTTTTTTTTACCTCAGTATCTTGATATTAAAACCATTAATTCTGAATGAGATGCCTTTATTGCCAGGAAGGTTGGGAAGTTCAAAAACAAAATGGTGTGGGTCAATATTTACAATGTGGCAGTAAATGGAACATTTGCCTTGCATGGGCAGTACAGCTGCTGCAGACAGCAATTATCTATTGAGTGTCCTGCCACACGTAGCTGTATCCTCTCTGGTTGCCCATGGGTATACACAATCACCTGACGTTGCTCCTGGCTGTTCATTCGGTCGTCTCACTTAGACACTCTCATGTAGAAGAGATTCTGGGTTCTGAGATTCTGGGTTCTGAGATTCTGGGTTCTGAGATTCTGGGTTCTGAGATTGTTCATTTGGAGACCCAACATTCTGTGCTATATTAGCTATGTATTCAGTGGCGATCGTTTCGTCAAACTTGACTAAATGTCTTTTGTCTGGAGGTCATGAAGTGTGCCTCTTCTGTAGGCCATGTTGGCTCTGATTGGACTTGCCTGTGGTCACGCCCAAACTCTCAGGTACCATCACAACTGTCCTCATTCACCATACCAACTACCAAGTTATTTAACCAACTAGTCACCATACACTGCTAATGTGGACAGTCCCTACCCTGCCACCAACCAACCAAAGGGTTATGAGGGCAGTAGGGCAGTTATGAATAGCACACCTTCTATTAAAAAGTAGTGGAGGTATGGCACAGGTAGTTCTGCCAATCACTGCAGTTGTCATGGGGGGCATGGGCCACCATCTCTCTCCAGTGTTGGCTGTCGAGTGTTTGTAATGGGTTAACATGGCCTTGTTACATTTTCTCAGGCTCGAGATTAAGAGATTATCCAACAGAAAAATGCCTTGTGTGTTTTAATTTGCCATAATTTTCCACCCTTTCTGAATGTATTATTAGGTCTGGGATGGAATTGTATTGAGACTTACTTGATAATACAATTGTTATGACATGTAATACCGAATTATTCATTAATACCATATTTCTCATACATACGATGACTCTATTTAAGAAATATCCATATTCCCTGTGGCTTTATTTTAAACCACCATGTTCAGGCTTAAGATGGCAGAGTTGTATTTAATCCACTTAGAATGGAACATAATTAGTGGGGTTCTGTCTCCGTAACTCAAGAGGATTATCCTTCGGTGCCTAACAGAATTGGTGTTAGTGAGAGGCAACCCTTTCATGTTATGTTATTTCACTGCTCATAAATAGGCGTACAATGATCAGCTATCTACATTTGCTACAACTTTATCATTCACTTTAATTCTTAGTTAATGAATGGGCACTTTGTGTGGGTGTGTATAGCTGTGTTATTGTCAGTCCAGTGGTTGTCTTACAGCAGGTGCACTACTAAAAGCCCCCCTCCTCTGTTTTTTCAATTTCTCAAGGGAGTTGACCTTGTATTGAAAATACACTGTTCAAACAGAAAAAATGATTTCACAACATTTCCACGTGCTGCAACTTGATGTCCTGTTTCAAAAGACTGTTCCGTTTCTCAACCCTCAAGGACATTTACCTCCAACTGATGTCCTGACCAAACAATGATAGTGCAGCTTAGCCAAATGATGCTGCAGGTATGGAGAGGTGGAGGGGAGGTGATGACTTTCCAAACCACAAATATTTGCTAAGCAGCTGTCATTCTATGGTTAGGACACTCACCGAACACTTTATTAGGAACACTATACAAATAGGGTCCATGATGACATGATTGCATCTCGCAATTCCTGCAGATTTTTCAGGTGCACTTTCAAGCTGTGAATCTCCCGTTCTACCACATCACAAAAGGTGTTCTATTGGATTCAGATCCGGTGACTGGGAAGGCCACTGAAGAACACTGAACTCATTGTCATGTTCATGAAACCAGTTTGAGACGACTTTTGCTTTGTGACATGGTGCATTATCATGCTGGAAGTAGCCATTAGAAGATGGGTAAATTGCGGCCATGAAGGGATGTACATGGTCAGCAACAATAGTCAAATAGGCTGTGGCATTCAAGTGATGATTGATTGGTATTAACGGGCCCAAAGTGTGCCAAGAAATCATTCCCCACACCATTACACCACCTTCACCATGAGAAGGTGTACAGGTGTTCTTAAAAAAGTGTTCGATGAGTGTATACTGTTTACACTTAGAGAGAGAGCATCCTGATTCTGTCTTTGGGAGTGCTAGTCACGTCACTTTGATTTTCACTTTGAGAGTGAGTGTGATTAATTTGTTTGAATCACATCCTCTGATTTGTTAATATGACAGTAAGCTTTGGCTAAGCATTTTGCAACGACTTGCACAAGGCCAGTAGGCCAGAAAGCACACTATTTTGGCATCTGGGTTTCCGTGTCCAAGTTGCCATACCTCTTCAGGAGGGCCTGGGCCTTGACTTGCAGCTATATCCCTGTCATCACCACAAGACAGCCTCGTCAGCAGAAGGAAGTCAGCGAGCCTACAAACAGGAAATCCACAGGCACAAGCAGAGAGGAGAAACCCTGGAGAGGAAGGATGCTGTAGAATAGGGAGGCAGCTACTCTAGACTTAATTGGAAGGATTTACATTAGTTAGTGGTGATGAGAGACCACAAAGTGGATTATTACATTGTGACTGATTGTAACTGCAAGCAGAATGTTTTTCCTTCGCACTTTAGGTTTATAACAGGGTTGGGGTGAATGCCTTTTTAATTCCATCAATTCCAGGAGAGAATTGAAAAAGAGGCATTCATTTTCAATGATTTTTCAAAACATTTAACAAATCTCTGAGCATCAGAGAATATTGTATTGTGTGTTCTTTGCATTCTGTAAATTAAAAAAAAATACTTACTGAATTGAGAAGGAAAACTTACTGTGGAGAAGGCGTGGGAACTGCTTTGAGGTAAAGCATAGTTGTCCCATTTAGACACATAACATAGTTAGCCCATTTAGACAGACACACACACACACACACACACACACACACACACACACACACACACACACGCACTCGCACACACCGACGTGACGCATGTACGCAACATGAGACACAGTTGGAGTCTTGTTTAATTGTATCTCACCTCAGCTCAAGTATTTCTTATGATCAAATTTCATTATCCTTTTCAGCTCTTCAATCTACAAAAAACAATTAATTTAGGCTGTCAGGCTTCCTACTGATCCAGTTTCACAGAGACCTACATATATTCTCCACACTGTTACACCCTCACTATACACTGTGGTGTGCCAGCTCCCACTCTGCCCTGGAAACACACTAACATCCAGAGAGGAGTGGAGGGAATCCCATGAAGAAACCACAGAGTATTTTACATAACTGTATTGTGTCAAATTACAAGGCTGTGCCATGTTTACAAAGAATGAAACATGACTCTTGGTCTCAAGGGTCTACCAAGTATGGCCAATGTGTAAAGATGGTTAAAATACATAGCACAGTCAATATGGTTTGAATACTGCACTTGGTGAAGAAAAGCCAGGTGAAGAAAATCATTTAAGCTCCATGAGTGGCCTAGAAGTACAGTACCAGTCAAACCTTTGGACACGCCTTCTCATTCAATGGTTTTTCTTTATTTTTGATTATTTTCTACATTGTAGATTAATATTGAAGACATCAAAACTATGAAGGAACACATATGGAATTATGTAGTTAACAAAAAAGTGTTAAACAAACCAGAATATGTTTTATATTTTAGATTCTTCAAAGTAGCCACCTTTTGCTTTGATGACAGCTTTGCACACTCTTGGCAAGGTGTGTCCAAACTTTTGACTGGTACTGTGCATAAGCTGTGTAACAACATTCTCTAATTTTCTCATTTTGAATCTCCAATCTCTCTCCTTGTTTCCCCACAGAGGCTCCATCCACTGGGAGGTCAAAGAATGGATATGTTTTCCAAGAGATGGGTGGGTATTTAGATTTCATTGTCAATGTTGACATTGATCCCTTTTGCACAGCAGTATGTAAAAGAAATGTAGAAAATCCATAATATTTTTCACACAGACCTAAACTTGGCGCTATCATTTTAACTTAATCATATAATCAGTATCTGCTTTACTCTGCAGACGAGCTTTGATAGAGAGATGTACCAGTTCACGCTGCAAAGCTAATACACCCTGATTGCAGTGGTTATTTATCCTAATGCTTCATTTCATGAGCCAATGAACACAGTCAGGCCCTGTGCTGTTGTAATGAAGAGTAAATGAAGGGGTAAATAACAAGGTAGATGACTGATGAGCTGATGCAGTAAACCGATATTCATACTACATCATTGCAAAGCTGTAGATCAGAAAAAGCTAATTACGAGATCGAGCAACAATGTTGTTTATGGATGCAGTCTTGATTTCCCCCCCCCCCCCCCCCCCCTCTCTTTTTCCCCTCATAAAACATGCAATGCACAAGCCATATTTCTGTTCTATACAATAAGGAATTTATGAGGGGCCGCTATTGTTATATTGCATCTTGTCCGGTTGGGGTGGGTTTATTTTATTTTTAAGACCTCAGTGTTCTGGTGCAATGTGTTCTCCAACAGATGGTGAAGTAGTGGAAGGGCAGGTGAATAGTCTCACACCATAAATATTGTTGAAGCAGAGTAGCACCTCAACCTTGAAAAAAAACCCCCCAAAAAACCTGGTATTTTTTAAAAATAAAAGTGTTCCTCAAAAACAATAAATTCAGAGATAGGCCACAACGCAGAAACAAAGCAGTGGATACAAAAAACAGTATGGTCATATTGGATCTCAACTGTATGGGATAGGTACAGTACAGTATGCTCTGAATTTATGAAGTGGAATGATTTAACCTTTGCTGTGCTGTTGGGTCTCCAGAGCTGCAGGACGGGGAGCAGGAGGACTGTGCAGAGGGCAAAGCAGGGCATACCAACTCTCCCATCAACAATAAGGACCTCATCTATGACAACAATCAGGTCCAGACAGGGATCTCAGGTCTGTGTGTGCGTGTGTGTGTGTATGTGTGTCTAGCCATGTTTTGACGTTACTCGTTACCGTAATCAGGGAATAGTGTGTGCCAAGACTCCCTCACACGTCCTGATTCAGAGATGCATGGTTCAAGGACACAGACCGTCTATCTCTGTGTGTCCTTCCGCTATTCAAACTGGGATTCAGGACTGACTATTAATAACTACAGAGGTACAATGGAGAAATGTGTTGTGGGGATTTGGACAAAAATTAAAACTGATTTGCTCAAAATATGCAGTGGTTCTATTGTGAGATAAAACCATACTGAGCTCAAACTCTTTCTTCTGTAGATCCTGACAGCTCTGGGTTTGGGCTTTTGAACACATCAAGAAAAGTAAGATGTCTGTCTGTCTGTCTGTCTGTCTGTCTGTCTGTCTGTCTGTCTGTCTGTCTGTAGTTTAAAAATGTCAAATCACCGTCCACGGCTCACAGATTAGTTTCTCTTTTGAATCAGTATTTTTGTCCAAACATTATCCAATAAGTATTTGAACTTGAGATGCACATGACTCAAGTTCCTATTAACCATGTACGGCATACAATATGTGTTTGTACACTAACACTGCATCTCCCCTGATCCTACATCCGTCAGTATGTGAAGCAGATGAACTTCCAGGAGGAAGTGCGCGCCCACAGAGACCTGGACGGCTTCCTGGCTCAGGCCAGCATCCTATTGGACGAGAAGTCGTCCACGCTGGACGAGGTTCTAAGGCGCATGCTGACTCACGTGGTGGAGGACGGACACGGGAGGAGCTGCGACCCTGAGGAGATCATGAACTCTCTGTTCACAGACGCAGGAGGAAAGGAGGTCAATGGTAAGCATCAGGGGACAAACCATTTCTACGCTATACGTTATACCCTTCTCTTCCTGCTATAAGCAGTAATGCCCATTTGAGTGATAATATAATGTATTGGAGATATCTTGACAGGTATGAAGATGTGCTGTAGAAATATCCCTCATTACATTCCTTCCCTCTGTTTGGCCTTCTGTCCTACAGTGCATCTACTATCAGAGACCATTCAGGGTGTGACTGCTACTGCCACTGGAGTCCGCTACCAGCAGTCCTGGCTCTGTGTCCTGTGAGTATAACTGCTTATATTCCCAAGTTGTAGCCTTAATACCATGTAATAACACCATGTCTCAATACTTATGTACAATATCATGTGTTTGAATAATGACAGTTGCAGAAAGTATAACACTCTTTCGCTGTCTGTCCAGCTCCAACGTGAAGAGCCTTCAGAGGCGCCATGTGTGCATCGCCCGTCTAGAGAGGCCACAGAACTGGGGGGTCAACTGTTGTGAGGCCCGCTATGTCATTCTCATCCTTGCCCCACCGAGAACGGTAATACTTCACTCTGACAAGCAACTATACAACTAGCTCTTTCTGTCTCAAGAGGTTTTAACTAACACAGCTACAGTATAACTCTGCTGGAAACCAATAATAATTTGGCATCCCAATCTAGGTAATACCATTCATCTGATAATAATACACATGTTTTAGTACTCAACCCTGCCTTGGAAATATGCAACGCAATCATAATCTGCTGATGTATCTTCTGGTTCTTTAACTATTGCTTATTCCCAACTTATCTCTCCATCTCTTAGAAAAGCACCAAGACAGCCATTGAGCTGGGCCGCACGTTCGCCACCATGTTCTCAGACATCTCATTCAGACAGAAGCTTCTGGAGACCAAGACCCAGGAGGAGTTTAAACAGGCACTTGTGTACCAGAGGCAGCAGCTCTCCATAGCCAGCGGGAAACCAGCAGTAGAAGAGGAGGAGACAGACCCACACAGCAACAAACCACTCAAGGTCTTACCATAGGGCTTGATGCTAGCATGCACGGCTAGAATATTATACTGAACATTAGGGAGGGTGCTAACAAGGCTAGGGTGTTGCAGCCTAATAGTTTACCCCATTACCTACTTCCGCTATATTGGAAAATGTAGTAGTGTAATTTGCTAAATAACCGTGATAATGACTTAAAAAGTGTATTGGAGTGAAGGTACAGTATGTTGTTTTTCACAGGAATACGATTTTTGGAGTGAACTATACCTTTAACACTATTCAGTTTAAAATACCTGCTTGTTAAACCAGGCAGCGTGATAAAACACAGTGTGTATTTTCGTGTCTTATGAGGTTTCCCCACATGTGGAGTGACCACCCTCAGAGTTTCCTTCACTCAGGCATATAAAGAGGTCCTCCTTTTAGTAGTAATAGTTCAGTCAGATTATTTTATCCTGTTCCACACTTTACCACCCAGTCTCCAGGAATGGTAAGCAGCTGGACAGCAGATTGAAATGTCTGCCAATATCGCCGCAGTTCCCTGGCAGCCAAATGCAATGAAGGGTCTCGTAATGATAAAGTATTTCATTATGTCGAGTTCTTAAATCAGAGGAACGTCAGTGCTCAGCGAGGGGAGACGGAACACTGAGGAGCTTGCCCAGGGAAAGAAAAGCTCTCCTATTGTCTGGGTACCAACGGCATCAAAATATGTGTGAACCACCAACCAACGCATAAAGATCAAGGTCAGGGAGCCTCCTGTGCACCTTAAGACTATGATGCTGGATGAATGGCTTAGGACCCTCTATAGTCTCATATGAACCTGTGTATGTCCACCACATCTTACAGTTGTAGCGTCTCGTCCTGTTTCTTAGTTTATGTTTGTCTTTGTTTCATGTTGTTCATTTATTGTTTAGAGTATTGACTGCCTTCCTGTGTACCGAACCCTGCCAAACTATTCTTTTGGATTTAAGTTTTTGTCTCTGAGTCGTGCAGTTGAGTCGTTACAGTCATTACAGTATGAACTGGCCAAACTATGGACTCAGATGACTCAGACTTTGTGAGCGCTGCGCTTCAAACCGGATTCTTCACCACGACGAGCAACTCACCTCAATCTGCCTGGGGATGAGTGGGCTGTCAGAGTGACTCACGAGCTTCCAGGCCTCCATCGGCGGCCAGGTTTTCCAGCTGGCTGTCCAGATTCAGCAGCTGATTCACCAGTTCCGACCTGTGATCCCGCTCCTGTTCCAGTTCCAGCTCCTGTTCCAGTTCCAGCTCCTGCTCCCCTGCTCACACCACTGGCTCCTCACCTCTCCAGACCCTAGCGGTTCTCCTGGGACTCCGGTAACTGTCAGGCATTCCTGGTCCAGTGTGGGCTACATTTTGAGCTACAGGTTTCGTAATTCCAGACGGAATGAGCCACGGTGGCTTACGTCATCACCCACTTTACCGGCAGAGCTGATACCTGGGCCACGGCCGATTGAGCTAGGAATTCTCCAGTCTGCAATTCCCTGGAGGTTTTTACTAACACTCTCCGCAAGATTTTCGACCACACAACCCCCGGTGGAGAGGCAGCGAGAACGCTCATGGGCCTGCGTCAGGGCAAGAAGTGGGTTTCTGACTACGCCATCGAGTTCCGCGCCCTGGCAGCTGATAGTGGCTGGAACCCATCCGCTCTGTTTGACGCCTTTCTGTATGGGCTTTCCGATCCCATCAAGGACCAGTTGGCTCCTCTTGAGCTTCCCCCCGATCTGGATTCTCTTTTCACTCTGGCCATTAGAATTGGCAGTCGCCTTCGAGAGAGAGAGAGAGATCCAGGGCTGCGATTACTCCGCCCGCCCTGAGGGGTCAGTTCACTGCTGATCGCTCTTCTTCGTGTCGTCCTGCCCAATGGCCCGTCCTGGCGGCCGACTCACCAGCAACCCCTACTGCTTCGGAGGAGCCCATTCAGTTGGGGAGAGCCAGGCTCAGTCCTGCGGAGCGTCAGCGCCGTATACAGGAGGGCAGCTGCATCTGCTGTGCTCAGCTGGGTTATTTCACGTCAGGGTATCCAGTAAGACAAAGCTCATCAGTGAGTAAGAGGGCGCTGGCGAGGCAAACTGTTTTTTCTGCCAACCCCTTCTTGTTATTTCACTCCTGCTCTGCTTATTACTCCATCCCAGACTCTCAATCATCCTGTGTTTGTGGACTCCAGAGCAGATGAGAGTTTAATTGATTGGAGGTTAGCCAAGAGACTTAACCTTGACGTTGTTCCCCTGCCAAAGCCATTGGAGGCCAACGCTCTAGATGGTCGCCTACTGTGCAGAGACACTCACCGCACTCAACCGATTCAATTAATCATCGCCAATAACAACACTGTTTCTGAGCTTCCATCTTTTCAACTCTCCTTTACAGCCTCTCATTCTGGGTTACCGCTGGCTCTCCAAGCATAACCCTCACGTAAACTGGTCCACTGGGGAGGTTATGGGTTGGGGCGAGGGATGTTCACTCGCCTGCTTTCTGTCCGCTCCTGCTTCAGTGTCTCCTCGATCTCTCGGACTCACTAATCCTCATTCTGGATCATTCTCCAACGCCTCCTCGAAAACCAACTCTTTGTGAAAGCGCAGAAATGTGAGTTTCATGTATTCACCATTGCTTTCCTTGGATTCATCATCTCGGGGCATAGCATTCAAATGGATCCTGCCCAGGTTAGTGCGGTTGCTGAGCGGTTCCCACGCCAACCAGTCGCAAGTTAGTACAGCGTTTTTTTGGGCTTTGCTCATTTTTATAGACGGTTCATCAAGAACTTTAGCACCGTTGCTGCCCCACTCCATGCCCTCACCTCTTCTTCGGTCACGTTCCCGTGGTCTCCCCAGGCGGATCAGGCTGTCTGGAGACTGAGGGAGAGCTTCACCTCAGCACCCGTCCTCACTCTTCCAGATTCCCAGATTCCCCAGTTTGTTGTGGAGGTGGATGCCTCGGACATGGGTGTCGGGGCTGTCCTCTCCCAGCGGTGTTTTGTCTCCGAGTCATGCAGTTGAGGCCTCTGCCTGCATGCTACAGTCATTACAAAAGTGTCTTTTCCTCTGGCTTACAATGTGACTGGCCTGTTTCTCTGTTTCAGTGCATAGATTTCATGAAAGCTGGTCGAGGGATTTATGAGGACCTCAGTCGCAGACTCCCTCTCTACCCTTCAGACTTCACAGACGGTACAGTACCAACACTAGTTTTAGCAATGTGAATATTTTCCCATCGTAGATTGATTTCTAATCCAGTTTTTTATAATCAAAATATTTCCCACACAGTATACTTGAAAAAAGCTGTAACTATCATTACCGCTATCATTACCACAGCTACATACAACATACATTTGGTATGTTACATGTGATGTTGTACCTGTAGTTGCAGCTGGTAGACATGTAAACAGCTCTGTGATTGGTCCATACAGGTCTCACAGGAAAAGACCGCTCACTGCTGAAGTACACCACCACCGCCATCTTCCTGTACATCGCCATTCTACTTCCGGCCATCGCCTTCGGCTCTTTGAATGATGAGAGCACACGTGGAGAGATAGGTACGGCATCGGGATGTCTGTGTGGTTCATGTTGCGTACGTGCATCACGTCGATGCATGCGTGTGTGTGTGTGTGCGTGTGCGTGCGTGTGTGTGTGCGTGTGTCTGTCTCAGTCCAAAGCCCTTCTTACTTTAAGTACAACCACAGGATGTCTGTGTGGTTTATGTAGCGTACGTGCGTCACGACGGTGCATGCATGTGTGTGTGTGTGCGTGTGTGTGTGCGTGCGTGTGTGTGTGCTTGTGTCTGTCTCAGTCCAAAGCCCTTCTTACTGCTTTCGTTTCTGTGTCTCAGTCACTCAAATTGCTGGGAAATGTAAATAAACGGTCTCTGGTATTGATTGATTGAATCAGATGAAGTTTGAGGACTATTTCTACCATCAACTACTATGTCTATGAATGTTGATGACTGTACAGTACATCCCCTATTAAATGATTTAGAACAAGACATTTGTACACTCTAACAGAATGTTCTCCTCCTGATAGATGTGCAGAAGACCATTGTCGGTCAGAGCATCGGAGGAGTCATCTACTCTCTGTTTGCAGGCTCTCCCCTGGTCATCCCACTGACCACGGCACCTCTGGCCATCTTCATCAGCGGTATGTACACCACATCATTTTCTTGGTGCTTGAATTAGTGACATTTCTTAACACATTATTAATACAACATTCTAGTTGACTATTTTACTAAGTTTACAAGTTGCTAAGATGGTGTGTGTATGTCATTTATTTGAGTAATAACTGTTGTGGCTGTGTGTGTTTGATCAGTGATCAGAGGGATCTGTGATGACTATGACCTGGACTTCCCGGCGTTCTACGCCTGCATTGGCCTGTGGAACAGCATGTTCCTCATCCTGGGAGGGATATTCAATGCCAGTCTTTTCATGAAGCTCTTTAAACGGTCAGTGGACTACCAGACATCTGAACTCAATGAACCTGTAACTCTTACTGTTCACACAGAGTGAAAGACTTTAGGTTTAGGCCTCTTCACACCAGGCTTACAGAAAGAGATACACTGTACAGAAACCTGACCATTAATGATCATAACATGACTGTGAACTCATTGTTCTCTGCCTCCACCACCCACTGAGACTGTTGCTGATAAACTACCATCTGTTTAGCCTTCCACTTTCTTCCATGAACATTTTGTTGAATTTCATAATCTCCATTGTCAGTTCACCTTGAATGGCTTGTTGTGTCTTTGTCTGTGGTTTGCCCTGTTCTGATAAAGCCTTCTTAGTAACATTGTGTTTCTTCTATTTCCTCTCATGCCAGCTCGACAGAGGAAATCATTGCGCTGTTCATCTCCATTGCCTTCGTGGGTGACGCGGTGAAGGGCACTGTCAAGAGTGAGTCTGCTCTGGCAGTTACATTCTATTTATTTACAACGTGTTCCAAATGAGCGTTCCGCCCGCCGGCGAACCATCTCAGTGTAATATAGAGGAATGTAAACTGGCTGTCTATCTTTTATCAGGGTAAATGTACCAGTGTAACGAGTATCCATCATGGAGGCGAGCACACCATGCAATCAACCTGGGTCCCCGGGGCTCTGTGGCTCTGAGAGGGGAAACTGACACCCTTTTTATGTTAACATACTGTTGCCTTTCTCATCTGCTCTGTTTACATATGCTTTTAAAGGGGTTTCCCACAAGGCTGTGAGGGGAGGTGGGGGAGAATATGGTGGATATGGCATCTATTTTTCCAGCTCTAACCTCTCTCTCTCCCCCCCCCCCCCCCCATTTCTCTCTCTCTCTTTCTCTCTCACTCTCTCGCTCTCTTTCTTTAGTTTTCCATCACTTCTACCATGGACCCACCCTGGCAACAACCAACAGCACGCTGGTGCTACAGCAGATCAAGGAGCTGTTAGAACAGGCAGCTAAGAATGGGACAGAGCTCAGGCTTGTGAATGGGACGGAGCCAGGGTCCGTGGTAGAGCATGTGTCTGTGTATCTGCCTGAGTCCCTGGTCCTGTGCACCAGGGAGAGGCCCATCCTCTGTCTCCTGCTCATGCTGGGGACCCTGTGGCTGGGCTATGCCCTTTACCTCATCAAGAGGAGGTAGGTTCGCCACAATGGTGCCATCTACCCAATACAGTATGGAGAAAAGAGTAGCCCCAACAATATTACTTCAGCCAGCTTTTGCTTATACCTGATGTAGTTCAGTATAATATTGTCGCTATTTTGTTTGTTCGCATATTCCCTGATGTACTGCAACTAAGCAAGAGAATAGATTTGCATTCATCTGTCTTCTTGGTTGCCGTACAGAATACACTCACATTCTTCATCCTTCTCACAGTCCATACCTGCATGCCAAAGTGAGAGAGGTTGTGTCCGACTGTGCCTTACCCATTGCTGTCGTGGTATGCTCCTTCATAGGGTCTTACCTGTTCCTAGACGTAGAGCGTGAGTACACATTCTTACAGTTGATGAATGTCTCTTATCTCAAAAAAAGGTATAGCTTGTCACTGAGCAAAGTAGGATTTTAGTACATAATTATTGAGATTGTTTTGAACGTTTCTGGTTCAGTTAAATCACACCACTCATCATAGGCATTCACATTACAATGTCTGTCTCTGTCCTCTTTTCCCAACAGTTCCTGTATTTAACTTCCACAATGGCCCTGTCTTTAACTTTGCACCATTTGATAAGCTGTCGGGCATGGCCACCCTCAGCGCTGTAGGTCTGGGCTTCCTATTGGCGCTGCTCATCTTCATCGACCAGAACATTGTCATATCGCTCACCCATGTCCCAGAAAACAAGTACGGGACACTCCTTTATTTATCCATTCATTTGTTCACTCACTCACTCACTCACTCACTCACTCACTCACTCATACATACTGTACCTACTGTACCTACAGCATTAATTGTAAGTGATGCTAAACTCCTGTGTGTATCTGACCGTGCGGTTGATTACTTCAGGTTGTTAAAGGGAACCACCTTCCACTGGGACCTGATGCTGACTGGGTTCATCAACATCCTGATGTCATGTCTGGGGTTGCCATGGATGCACGCTGCCTTCCCACACTCCTCTCTACACGCGCGGCAGCTGGCTAAGGTGGAGCAGCATGTGGAGGGAGGGCACCTCTATGAAACGTGAGTGACCGCAGATAGATTAGCAGTTCATTGGTTGGTTGATTGGTTGATTAACGATGAAAGGGGCAGCTTTCTGGTAGCCATTGTGGTGTTTCCTGGACCTAGATTAAGCTTTTAGTCCTAGACACTAAAGCATTCTCAATGGAAAATTTATCCAGGACTAGGGTTTAATCTGTGTCTGGGAAACCGCCTCTACAGTCACCGGCAGTAAACAAACCCTGGGACAGTTGAAGTTCTTAAGTTAAAACTGACAAGATCACGTCTGCCATTTCCTGTCTCTATGTGCGCCTGCAGCATAGTTAATGTGAAGGAGACACGGCTCACCTCTCTGGCAGCTAACATCCTGATTGGCCTGTCGGTGTTCCTGCTTCCTGTCCCTCTCCAGTGGATCCCTAAGCCTGTCCTCTACGGTCTCTTCCTCTACATCGCTGTCACCTCCATAGATGGAAACCAGATGGCTGACCGCATGTTCCTCCTCTTCAAGGAACAGGTGCGAGTGGAGAACACAAAGGGGCACACGAGACATCATGTGTCTCTGGCTATGTCACAATTGTTAGGAACACGACTCCTTGTGTCCTCTCCTCCGTCCTCTACTCGCGTCCTACTGAAAGTGCATTGGCGGTTGGATCTAGGTCCCGCTCCTTACGTATCCCCCTCCAATGCTTTCTGAGGACAAAGCAAGTAGAGGAGAGGACGCAAGAAGTCTTGTTCCCAACATTTGAGAAGAGGTGTGTGTGTGTGTGTCAGTCTGTCATTTTATCTGTTAAAAAATGCACCAATCTCCACTCCCTCTTCTCCCTCCAGACATCCTACCCTCCTACCCACTACATTCGCAGAGTGCCTCAGAGGAAGGTACACTTCTTCACCGGGCTTCAGATGATTCAGCTGGTCATCCTGTGTGCCTTTGGCATGTACCCTCTGCCATACATGAAGATGGTCTTCCCCGTGCTAATGATCCTGCTCATTCCTATCAGGTACAAAACTCCCAGCCAGCAGGGGGCAGAGGAGTGCTCTAAACTGGTCATTTGTTTGAATCTGAGGCAGGGCTTGAGGTAGAGGGCAGCAGTATCCTCTAGTGGTTGCCAAATGACAGAGTGAGGTTGCCCCTAGGTGCTGATCATGGGCCAGTGTTGCAGCTAACGGGTTGGACTTTAGGAGGGCTTAGGGGCAACTTCACCACCACAAGTGGTGACCAAATAAGAACCCAATTCAAAGACCATTTAAATTTAATTTGTCTTTCAGTGGACAGTCATTGATCTCTCTGTATCTCTCCCCCCCAGAAACAACATGCTTCCCAAAATCATTGAGGCTAAATATCTGGACATCATGGACGCCCAGCACATGTAGAGAGATGGAGATGGAGAGCCGCTCTGTGGACAGATACTATTTTAAAAAGGCAAGGGAACCAAACTGTCTTTGTTGATGATTATGTAGCACACGTGTGCGGTGTGAAGGCACTTGGACTACAAGAGTGTGACTGGGTTGCCGCGGGTGATCGACTCAAGTGAACATCTTATCTGGATGGATTATCATTACACCCACAGTTAGAGCTCTTGTTGTTGAATTGAATACCATACATTCACAATCTAGGTAGCTGCTTATACATGTATATTTAACATATTCTCAAACAACTTCTTTTCTCATTGTGTCGAATGATATATTGATATGTAAAGGATTATTTACATTGCCCTCTAAATGTGAGGTTCATATTATTGTTTTTAAAATAGAGGCTTTTGTGCCGCAAGACCTGCAGATGGACTTGTAAACTGAAATTGCAGTTGTATACATGATCCAAAGAACCAACTTAAAGACATTAATTTAAAGACATGTCATGGAAACGACAATATTATATACAGTCACATACAGACAAATCAAAAACAAGAAATATGTAAGTTTCACAGTAGGCTGTGGTATATCCACTGCATTCTCAATGTTGATTCAAGCTGTTCATTAATAAAGTTAATTAATAATACAATTATTAAAGCCCTTTCAGTGATATGATTTTTTATTTTCATTCATCCCACTGCACCAGATGGAGGTGTTCACTTTTTTCTGACGGCCTGTAGTACAACACTGGTTTACCTGTTTAGCAGTATGCACAGCACTGCATACTGTGTCAGTGGGATATGTGCCTTTGTGTAATTCCTCCAATAGATGGCACTACAGGCACACCTACTATAACAAAACAAATGGGATCTCAATTAGAAAAGTGAAGTCTCATGTTCATCAGATGTGGTTGTGAATCTCAGAATACTAATGCATCTGGTATTAACAGCCTATACATAAAGTAAGGAAATATATTAACTTTATTCACAGAATTGTACGAACAAGGAACAAACAAGAAAAGAGAGGCCTAAGGGGATGGAGGTAGAAAATGTTCAGCAGACCCTGATATGCTCCTTAGTAGTCAGCAGAGTTAGCCTATCAGCCGAGTTAGCCTATTAGAGGCTCTAAGAACGGTACAGCCCGCCCATGAGACCCACAAACAGCCAATCCCCCAGACCTCTTTGGGATAGATGCTTTTCAGGGCCTCCTGGAGGGTTGTGGTATCCCATGAGGCTTTGAGTATGGCACAGAGCAGATCCAGTTGTTGATGTCTCTGTCACCCTGGAGACATGTCACCCCACACAGAGTTTCCCTAACGTAAAGTAGCATAGTGTATGTATTGTCCCTCCCTGCTCTGCTGCCATACTGGGGCTCTATGCTGTGTCCTTTGCGTCCGTCCCTGTAACGTCCTCTGCGTCCCTGTAACGTCCTCTGCGTCCCTGTAACGTCCTCTGCGTCCCTGTCCTGCTCTATGTGCTCTTGATGCCCTCGAAGCCACAGAACTTCCAACGTTTCTCCAGGCTGGCGCCCACCCCCGTCAGCTCCTGCCTGAAGGTGCAGGGCAGCCGAGCCAGGAGAGCCTCCACCTGCAACGTGTTGATCTGAAACACACACACACACACACACACACACACAGAAGGATACACACTTGATAAATACAGAGAGATAAACCCACACAACAGTTATGCAAACACAGAGTCAGATTAGTCAAACCCTGCCATGTCACTATGCGTTACTTGTGAATGGTGTAGGTATCATCATTGACAGTGCAGTACTGCGTGGACACTGTAGATAAGAGGAGAGCATTGTTGTTTGTTTGTGGTGAATCCCGCCAAGCTTGGTGACAAAGCTCTAGGCTTGTTGTCATGGCATTCAGAGAGGCAGCAGCATTGGAACAAACACCCCTCAGGGCTTTGAGTGGAAACCCCCCCCAAAACCCCCCCCACAAAAGGCCTTCATGTTCTATTCACAATCTGTGTGTGTGAAAATGAGTCATTGTGTTGATGAGCACAGAGAGGGTTTTAATGAGCTGGGCCTCGTTTCCCAAAAGCTACGTTCATTTCATCCCACGTGCATCGCAAGGGTATCCGTCATCTTTCGGGCTGTTTCCCAAAACCTTTGTAATCAACGAGCACCTTTTTTTTTACACTCCTGAGTCACAGAAGAACAGAAGTGAGTAACAGAGCAAGTAAGTGAGTAACAGAAACTCAAACCTGTCCTTCACTGGAGTGCATTTACTGAGTGTAGGTATTTCTTCATATTGGGCAAACGAAGGCCACGTTTGACGTGTTGGTCCAGCAGACCTTCCAAGCATATTGGAACAGATTGAGATTACATAGCTGAGGGCCCCTTCGGGGAGGTGGCACTGAGAGTAGTTATATAACTGAGGGCCTCCTCACGGAGTTGGCAGCGTGAGAGGTATGGCGTGGGAGCTAGGTGAGAGAAGGCCTTTGGCAGTGCAGAGTGAAAACCAAGGGAGGCCTCTGTGGAGGCTGACGGCTGTGGAGATGGGTGTTTTAGCGAAGTAAATGAAACAGCTCTGCTCCGTCACGTGAGAGACAAGAAGGATCCAGCTCTAACATGTCTCAGTGTCCTGGGAAATCACACACACACACACACACACACACACACACACCCTCTACAGTGCTGGGAA
The DNA here is from genome assembly GCF_951799395.1 of Argentina silus. Lineage (NCBI taxonomy): Eukaryota > Metazoa > Chordata > Actinopteri > Argentiniformes > Argentinidae > Argentina > Argentina silus. The sequence goes on from NC_139669.1 coordinate 3,793,091, forward strand.
CTACAGATTCTCATTTATATGTTAACCCCTTGCATTACCTAGAACCCCAGCTCTAATCTGAGCTTCGTCATCATGAGGCGGCTGCACACGGAGGAAAACAAGAGATCTCTGACTGCACATGGTGACTCTTTTCCGCACGGTGGAGCTCAGCTGACACACAGGGATTCATACTGCATTAGGGAGTTCTGCCTGCAACAGGGGGCCCTGACTGCGTGAGGAGACTAAAACTGCGCAAGGAGACCCCAACTGCATAGTGGGGCCCTGGGATTCACCAGGCCCATATGTCAGCTCAGTAAGGGTGTCTGTGGCTGTGTGTCTTCGCTGAAAGAGAGAGTGTGTGTTTGCTGGAGCGAGGTGCCAGTACTGCTATCGCTACTCAACTTGCTGTGTGTGTGTGTGTGTGTGTGTGTATGTGTGTGTGTGTGTGAACCTTTCTAATGTGCCAAATACACCTGACATTGTTGGTGAGAGCCAAGGACAATTTACCATATTAGAAGTAGGCTGCTCATTCGATCTGTACATGGAGGAAGTAAATAAAGCCTTTTCTACAAAACTGTTAAAAAACCAGCCCCTAGTCACACTTATTAGTGGCCTTGGCTTCAGGTGTTAGCTAGTAATTCTGACATTTGACAGCCTTGGACATGTGCATTACCTGACAGTAAGTGGCCTGTGAATGTGGTGAATTGCCAAAGAAAAAAGCCAAGCAGTTTGCAAGATTTTGTTGTGTGTCAGCTGTTGTGGGAAGCTTAGCTGTGTGGCGAAGACAGTGTTACCTGTATCCATGACTATCTGTATGACCCTTGTTATATTTTGGGTTCTTTGATGTAATGCTTTACTGTGAACCCAAATAAAGTATTGAAGTGTGTGTGTGTGTGTGTGTCAGCAGTACCTTGGTGTCCAGACGCTGTAAGTAGGAGCAGATGTATTCGATGCTGGCTCCAAAGGGGTGGACATGGAGGAACGTCGAGATAATTCCTGAGGAGAGAGACAGAGATATCAGAAACTAGCATGTCATACAATATTACATTGTGGTACAGCACTCTATAACTCCACTCAGTTTGAATATTGATACGCCCATCTGTCCATATTTCAAAAATGTTAGTCAGACAGCTTGATCTGATCTTAGATCAGAATGATCCAGATTATTTTTTGCTATCTAGGATCAGATCAAGCTGTCTGATTTCCCCTACACGACTCAAAATCTGAGCCTGCCCTAGAAGTTATGAAAGACACCACTCTAATCAACTCATATTGTATGACTAATTCGAAAATGGGTCTGCACGATTCAAGTGTCTCCTTCCCAAAAGCAATCCTGGCTCTGTCAATGACTCTTGTGTTTGAAGACCTCCGATTAAGAGAAGTGTTTAATGACTAGTGCTTTGATGCTTCTCTCTGCATTAAAGCTCCCTCCTCAGCACCATGGGCTTTCATTCCTCCCAACAATAACATCTGCTATTAGCTCATTGGTATGATGATCCAGATCTGAGCATCATAACCCTTTGGGCAAAAACACTTTATATAGCTCTGAGGAGCCATCTCTGAACACACACACACACACACACACACACACACACACACACACACACACACACACACACACACACACACACACACACACACACACACACACACACACACACACACACACACACACACACACACACACACACACACACACACACACACACACACACACACAGATAAACCAGATGAGACACTGCAGGAGGAACACTCCAGTCTTTGATCAGACAACATTAGAATGTATGTACAGTCTGGGCTTGGACCAATTATATCCAGCAGAAAATCATCTCAAAGTTTATACTTTGACTTTGCAGCATTTTATGTTTCATTATACTGAGATTCATAAACTAGAAGTATAAAGCTGTAGTTATTCTGTTCTCTAATTACCAAGGTCTGAATCTGAGAACATCAATATCAACCATGACTCTGACAAGGCAGCTAGCTATGAGTGTTTTAAGTGTTTAATCCTTGTCTTGATAAAAACTCTCCATTGATGTTCATTTTTCTGAAGGTAACCTTTATCACGTTAATACAATGTTTCTAAGAATACGTCAGAACAACATTGACTGAGTGGAACAGAGGGGACTACTATTAAAACTCACATTTCTGGGATGTTACTGCAAACC
>NC_139669.1:3800237-3812737 GCF_951799395.1 Argentina silus
AACAATATATTGTAATAAAAGTCTAGAGTCTTCAGTGTGGTCCACAGTAGCTGATTAATTATAACTGGAATACTTCTCATGCAGCACTAACACTCATTTTGAGCTAATTTCACTTTAATTACAGCACAAATAAGATTTCAAATGGTCTTTCCAGCCAGCCAACCTCATTGACATATTGTCTTCTCTCCTGTGTGTGTGTGTGTGTGTGTGTGTGTGTGTGTGTGTGTGTGTGTGTGTGTGTGTGTGTGTGTCACTGACCTGTGGTGTGTGTGTCGTCTGCAGGTTCTGCAGTCCTTCCGTGAGGCTCTGTACTTGGCTCTCCAGCTGCTGTTTGTCCTCCACACTCTTCTCCAGCTCCGCCTCCCGCTGTTTCAGCTCCTCTCGCATCTTCAGCAGTTGCTGCAAACATACAGTATCCACAATAAGCCAACTAGGCTAATCCTGATGTAACTTCCATAGAGAGGAGGTTCTGTAGAGTTAGCTATAACAGCTAATCCTTGGCTTTCTTCCGGGAAGAGTTAGGCTATGTTCCAATCCATAGGGATAATACTGATTCCCTACATACTGCACAGTGAATCTGCCCAGGGAGCTAAGTGGTGCACTGGGTAGAACAATTTGTTGTTGTTTAGAATGCCCTGCAGCATCATCAAGCTGTGACACAAGTGAGATGTATTTCGGTCACCCACACAACAGAGACGTAAACAGAAGATCTTCGCCAGACATTGAAACAAAGTAACCGCAGACAGTATTTTTCGTTCACGTTGCACACCTATCGTTAGTACGGTCAATCGTAATCGTACGTTAGTTGTTAGAGTTATGTTGTCTAGCCAGCTAACGTTAACTTTTTAGCCGTATTTATGTAAGTCACCTAAAATCAGAACATTACTAGCGAAAAATGCTATAGATAGATATGACATAACATAACAGAGTATTTGACTAGCCACGAGCCCATACCAAGTACCTGTTCATCAAGGGCAGTGTGCCCAGCTTATGGCCGATGTGGTTGGACCAGGTGTGGTCAGGTTAGCTGGGTCTGAGAACATGATTCTCAGCATGAAAAATCAGAACATTACTAGCGAAAAATGCTATAGATAGGACTTGATAAATAGCTATATTGTACAAACAATTCACACTAAAAATATGACAACTTGGTTTTTTTTCCCCCCTGCAATCCTCACTTAGCTCTACCAATGACTGTAGAGAAGACTTGCTCCATTTCCTAAATAGTGTACACCTGTTATTGCCTATGGTTACGCCCAGGTTGCAGGTCACTTCGAACAGAACATTTTCATTCCTTATGGATTGGAATCTCCCTTAAAATGGTCTGTGGCCTGCACAGGGAATAAGTGCCCAAAGTCGGCAGAGTCAGCCACAGAGGCTCATCAATTGATGATATGTAATGACCATTTTTAAGTAGAAAAGCCTAACCAGGGACAGGGGTCGCAAATTAGCCTTGGCTAGAAATCCTATATGCAACACTGTGCAAATCTGTTTCATGTTATTGTAACGTGTTACAATGTCTTCTGCATTGTCCCTGACAAATAAACTAATAATTAAATAAAAAATCATGATTTAGGCAGTCAAAGAAATACACACAACCTGGACACACTCAAATTACCTGCCAATAATGTTGCACAGTAATTTGCAAAGCGGCAGGAAAACACAATTTAGCATAGAGAGCTATTCATCTGGTTCTCTTCCAATTAATTTAAGTAATCATTTCATGAGAATGTAAAAATGAGCATGTTGAAAATGAAAAGTAATTACCATCTGCCTCTTCAAATAAGCAGAAAGACCAAATTCCATTTCAAACCAAGACCTTCCATGACTTCTCTTAACTCTGACTAGTGATGATGGGATGATATTTGACAACCCAGCAGGTGAGGGAAGAACTAGACTTCCTGCCTGAGGGACAGTTTACCTTCCCAACAGAACACTGGTTGTTTTCTCTCAGGCTGAGATCTTATTAGAAAACCCCTGCTGCTGTTATTGGTTTCTGGGGAGAGACTCTGACCTGAGCCTGATGGGCATTTCTTTCTTGTTTCTGTTAGAATGCCTTTCTCCTTATCTGTCCTTCACTCACAATGCACCTCTCTTTCCTGTTTCTCTCTTCTTTAAGGTGCCTCTTCTCCTGCATGCAGCCCCTCCCACCCACCCATCTTTCTGTGTGCATCTCTTTCAATCTCTTGTGTGTGTGTGTGTGTGTGTGTGTGTGTGTGTGTGTGTGTGTTACCTTCTGCATGCCCTGTAGCGCCTGCTGTAGGAAGGTGAGCTGCTGTGTGTGTGTGTTGTCCTCCTCGCTCCTCATTGGTTGGTTCTTGCCCTGTTCCTGTTTCAGCAGCTCCACCTCGTTCCTGTAGGCGTCCAGCTGGCAGCGCAGAGAGTCATTCTCCTCCTTAAGAGCCTCCGCCTGGGCCACAGGGCCTGAGAGAGAGAGAGAGAGAGAGAGAGAGAGAGAGAGAGTCTTGTATCAACAATAAATGTATTGTTGTACGTCGCTTTGGATAAAGGCGTCTGCTAAATGCCATAAATGTAAATGTATCAGCACATTGTATGGCCAGCCAATAACCTATAGTGAAGATCAAAGAACATATATCTTTTGGAGAGGATCCTAACCTATCCCATTGAACAGAGATAGTGTGTGTGACGAGGACAGCTCAGCTCCTCTCCATTGGGCTTTGAAGAGAGAGTCTTTGTTCTTCAGTCCTGTCTGAGAGGATGTATGATGAGAGCATGCACGTGTGTGTGTGTATGTGTGTGTGTGTGTGTGTGTGTGTGTGTGTGCGAGGAAGGACCAGCAAGGCGAATCCTGCTGTCTGGCAATTGAAGGGCAACCCTGGCCGTGTGTTCAGACCTGGTGTATTTGTGTGTGTGTGTGTCAGCAGTGGGGTGGTTTTAGGTGAGTTGAGTGTTGATCAGAAGGCCTCATCAAGTTGCTGCCCAGGGTAGCTGACCCCTGCACACACAGACACGCACGCACGCACGCACGCACGCACGCACACACACACACACACACACACACACACACACACACACACACACACACACACACACACACACACACACACACACACACACACACACACACACACACACACACACACACACACACACACACACACACACAGAGGCACAGAGTTTTTTCTATCTGGCTGTGCGCCCATTTACACTCTGCAGCATATCAATCGGCAGAGGACACTTAGCCGTTAGCATTGATTAGCTTTTAAAGACAGAAACAGAGTGGATTGAAGGCTTCAATAACAATACAGGTGTTCCACTTTCCGAGCCTGCCGATAGGTTAAACAGACTAACTGTCTGTATGATTGACAGCACAGAGATGAGGCTCCTTGAATAGGATTGGAGGAGGTGTGCCACATGCCCTTCCCCCTCTGCTCAGGTGTGACATCAGATTGTTGAGTATAAATATGAGGGGATATTACATTAACACCTGTCACCGCATCACATCCTGTGGCCATTACCACAGTGCTCCCTTCAACATTATGACAGCCTCCAGGCAACCATCGTTATCATTGTTTTCATAATAACCAAGGACGCACATGAGAAGAGGTGGGAATTAAAACCAGGTAGGCAGATGATTACATTAGCATATATCTGCATGCTAATTAGGGATAATGTAAGAACTTGCCGATTAGTTGTTGTTATTGATCACTAAATGACCACATGAAGAGGAGAATGCCCAGGTGAATATTATGGGCTGTTTGAATGTGTTAAACATCAGCAGCTCTGTTGGCTCAGCAGGCTTCTCTGTGCAAGGCAGGGCCTAATGGCACTTCAGTGGAGACCACAACAGCCCTAAATGAGCTGGAGATGCAGCTGGCTAGCACGCACGCGCACACACACACACACACACACACACACACACACACACACACACACACACACACACATACACACATACACACATACACACACACACACACTTACAGCTGTGATGGTACCTATTTAGAGAGGCAGAAGAGACCTGTGGAGAGTAATCTCCAAAATAAAAACAACAGCCCAACAGCTGCCTGCCTGATTTTTTTGTGTTTTGACTTTGACTCTCTCTTTGTCCTCCTTGTGTGTAAGAAATCTGTGACATGAACCTCTCAGACTAAACAACCTGGCCTTGAGGGCTTACAACGCAGTGAGTGTGAGTGAGTGATCGGTTTGTGTGTGTGTGTGTGTGTGTGTGTGTGTGTGTGTGTGTGTGTGTGTGTGTGTGTGTGTACCTGAGTCGTCCAAGTCCTTGCTGTTGGGATCGTGTGCGTCCTCCATGTCATCGTCAGACATCTCCATCTCCTCCTCTCGTCTGATCCCCATCAGCTCTTCATTGTGCATGTTTCTGATCTCCTGGAACACACAGCACAGGGGGATTATGGGTAGGCATCTCCCTGCACAGCCTCCTGGGTAGCCTGGCTGCAGCAGGCCTCTCACTGAACAGGATGAAGCTGCCTCTCGACACTGAGATAAGATCAGTCTAACTTCTCCCCCTGAAGGCTACAGTTAGAATCAGGGGAGGATCAGCTGATCCTAGATCAGTTCCCAAGGCCAGCTTGTACCCAGAGCGATATCACACAGCAGTATGTGGAGGAGTGGAGATGAGATAAGACATAATGACTGTTCTCAAAACAGGACTACGCTCTCCCTCTTTTACAGTGATGAGACAGCAGATAGCAGCAGCTTGCATGGACTGTCCTGAACTGAACCAGTCCGTTGCTCTGGCCACTATGTCTCTGCCTCTCTTCTGTGTCACAGTCTATCTGGCAAGGTACAACTTCACACTGATCATCTTTGTTCCGCTGCTATTTGCCCTCCAGGGAAGAGTGCCTGACTGAAGAACTGACTTGTCTGCACCACACCACAGCCTACTAACCAGTAAGGGCAGGACCTGCTATGTGTGAATGAGAGGAGACGGAAGAGTTACAGCTGTGTGTTTCGTCTATAGCGATGGGTTTGTTCTTGGTCTGAAATACAGTGGTGTGTGTTGGCTACCTCCAAGAGACTATTCTCTGCTTAATTGGCCAAGAGAAAGCTGAAGACAGTCAGCAGACCAACACACTCAACCAACAACACAGTCACAATGCTGGGGGAGAGAAATGAGCATTGCAACTGAGCAGCAAACAACAGGCTTGGAGTAAACAGAACCATCTGTGTGGTGTCTTTAGACAGAGCTCCTGGCCAATCTGGAGGTTAAAGAGGTAGTCCACAAACAAACAGACCCATCTGCCCAGTGTCTAGGGAATATCACGCATGCACACACACACGCACACGCACACGCACACACACACACACACACACACCTCTACTCTCTTCAGCTAATACTGAAAAAAGTGTAGAACTGAAGACAGGATGTTGAAACAGAGGGAAGATTGAAATAGACGTTTCTAATCCCTCATGGAAATAACGTTGGCTGTGAGACGGAGGTCATGCTGGATGCTTCAGCTCTCTTCTATCTCTTCTCTCCACTAGAGTCTCTGGCCTGTCCAGGAGCCTTGATGTTAAGGTTCAGTATCTGAGCTGAGTCACAGTGGATAAGAGTCTGGCTACCTATAAACAACAGTGTAGCGTATCTGTGTGGTGTGTAGACAGAGTGAGACAGAAGGAGATACAACCAGCAGGGGGAACTGGGACTTCACAACAACAACAACAACAACAACAACAACAACAACAGAAGATGTGCACTGGAGAGAGATGGATGGATGGACGGACGGATAGATGGAGGGATAGGTCTGTTTGTGGGATGATGAATGGGTACGGAAGACTGGATAACAGGTAGATTGACACAGATGGTTGAATGTGTTGAGGGATGGATGGATGGGCTGATGTAGACACATGAATGGTTTCAGGTGGTTGAGGTGATCGTGCCTCAGACAGACATATTCCTACTAACGTCCTGTCCGATAGTAAAGACTAACAGAGACTCTATGCACAGGTTGTCTACACACTCAATACACTCTATACACACACACACACACACACACACGCACACACACACATGCACACACACACACACGCACACGCACACGCACACGCACGTACGGTACGGAAGACTGGATAACAGGTAGATTGACACACAGATAAGGTTCAGTATCTGAGCTGAGTCACAGTGGGTTATCTGATTAGAGCCTGGCGACCTGCGGTGCTGCATTTATGACGTGTCTGTGTACCGAGGCCACCTGAGGTGATGTAGTCATGTAGCAGGCCTGAGTATTGAAAGAAAGACAGAAAGACAGTAAGGGAGACCTGGAACAGCAACACCAGAAGTCGTATATGTGCACTAGAGACAGATGGATACATGGAGTGATGGATGTGTTATTGGAGGGGTATGGCTGGGGGGGGAGAGATGGGCGGATGGATGGGTTGATTTGTGAACAGGTAAATGGATAGATGGACGGATGGAAGGACAGTAGCAGATGGTTGTGGTGATAGCGCGGAGACAGACAGATGTCCCTGTGTCAGTTTCGTTCCCACTGCTTTGAACATCCTGTCCTACAGTAAATACTAACACAAACACAATGCACAGGTGGTACATGCACGCACACACGCACACACACATACACGCAGCAACAGAGCCCAGGTGGTTAGAAAGACAGTGTCCTTGGTGATTCCTACAAATAACTACCTCACATAGACAGAGAGGAGACGCCCTAATATCCCCTCTGATGACTGGAGCCCAGAGAGACTCATGGTCTGAGTGTCAGCAGAACAATAGAAGACTGGTTTTAGGGACGTCAGAGATGAAGTGTATATTCACCTTCAACACTACATACACCTGCGTCATTACCTTCAACACTACATACACCTGCGTCAGTAACTTAGCACGTACTCAGCACCAGGTTCTCCATGTGTGATAAGAACTCAGTTGTTCATTAACATGTTTAGGATGATGAGCTATCATTTGCATGTTTAGGATTCTGTACTATCATCTGCATGTTTAGGATTCTGTGCTGTATCACAATACATGAATATTCACAGTCTGCAGTAGGGTGTTAATATGCATCAGCAGTACACTGGGTGATTCTGGGTGATTCTCAGCTGCAGTTGTTAACTGTGAGTGTGTCAGAATGAGTTCTATTAATTCAGTCATTAGTATTCTACAGTCCTGCAGGGGAATGTACTGTATGCCACCGTGTCTTTTAAATACATGAATATTAACACAGATTAGAGCATCATTGAGATTCTTGAATGTTTATGGCTTCATGCTGTGAGAAATAAAGGGCCATGTTGTGTGAGTGTGTGTGGTTGTGTGTGTGTGTGTGTGTGTGTGTGTGTCTGTTTTAACATAAGCCTCTAAACTGTTAGTCTTGTTAAGCGGGGTGTGATGTCGCTGGCCTACACACACCTACCTTTAGAGAAGACAAGCCTGTAGGGTCTAAGCCTTTATCTGTTGCCACACACACACACACACACACACACACACACACACACACACACACACACGATGCTACAGAAAACCGACATAAAATCCTTGTAATTTTACAAGAAGTCACAGTCAGAGGTGTATGTGGTGAAGCAGCAGTGTGATCATGTAGTTTGAGATGAAAATCAACAGGACAGATCAACCATCTCCAACCTGTGATCCATTGTAAATACTGTGGTGCGTCTGACTGTGAGACGGGGAGATTAGGTTGTCAATTACACACCAAATCTGGTGTTTCCACACTGCCACCCCAGATCAAACTCACTCTCTTGGCCCAAAAAGATTACAGTTGCTTCACACTTGAACACCCTCCATTAATGAGCAAAAGTGTTCACTGTAATTATTGTGGCGTTTGTCGGATGGAAAATAATGAACCAAATACAATGAACAAATCTTGTCAGGTTTCATGAATGAATAAATGCTCATGTCTCAAGATGGATGACCCCAATTCCCCACCAAAACAAAACAGGAAGATCAAATCTGCCTCATCTATTGGGTAAGAACACAGCCAGTGAGTAACAAGGTAATGGGAGAGTTTATAGAACATGTTGATGTGTTACAATATAATACATTGATTAACTGGTTGAGTTAAAGGATGAGTCTACAGTTACCTGTTCCTGGTAGTCTTGTGGGACTGATCACTCACCGAGCAGGACTCCCTTCAGGGGACAGAAGGGTGAATGCCCTGTACCTGGGCCTGACAGGTCGCTCAGCCTCTGGGGCTGAGCTTAGCAGAGAGCCTGGGTGTGGCCTAGCATTTAGGCTAGTCTGTATGATAGCTTAAAGTCTAGCTTTTGATGTTTAGCCTACATTAGCACTTAGCTAAGCCTTTAACACCAATCAATATCCTGCCAAAAAAACATCATGATCTTGACAAAACATAAGTGAACAAGGTCAGGAAGGGGCTGGGGATACTCAAATTACATTGACAAAATCAAATGTAGACTACTATTTCACCATGTTAATATAGACAAGTGAATAAAAGCAGAAACAAAAAGAGAAAATACCAACCTCTGCTTGCTTGCGCCACACGTCCAGATTCTTGCGTTGAGCTTTGGAGAAATGGTCCCATGCCTTTTGTTTGGAAGCAGCGTGGAATACAGACACAATCTGCTCAACTGTGGCGGGGGATGCAGGGGCCAGTGACCGTCCAGAGAGAGAGAGAGAGGGCGGGTGGGAAGGAGCAGAGGAGTGAGAAAGTGGAATCAGGTAGGAACGCACTTTACTGTGTGTCCACATGTGTGTGTTTGATGCTCTATTCTCTGCTGTACGTCTGTGTGTGTGTTTGATGCTCTATTCTGGTCGATACTACAGCTCTGGGTCAGTGTCAGCGGGGGAGGTAGGGTGTGGGGGGGGGGGAGGTAGGGTGAGGGGACGAGGGAACACTCCCCCGTCACGAGGTGACCTCGTGCCCTGCTCCACAGGGATACAGAAGACATTTCATAAGGGAAGAAAAAACAAGTCTCTACCTGTAACTGAAACTCTCTTTTCCTATAATTTATTTCTGTTCCTAACCTTCACCGACTCTCAGATGGTAGGAATGCTACAATCAAAGACTCCCAAAAGCTTTTTATGTAAAGCCTCTGAGGCTGCGGTCTAATGAAGACTGTTGGTGGCTCTGTGTTAAAGCCTCTACTTGGTAATGACATATAATGCCAAGGATGATTCTATCTGACACTGGCAGTAGCTCTCTTCATTACTCTCCTCTCTGGATGCTGTAGCAGCACTGGCCTTAATGCAGCACTAGAAGGCATCTCTAATGACCACTCATTAATAGAAGCCTCCTGAAACACACAGATCTGATCACACTTGAACGAGGGAATCTAGTCTCCTGGCTGACTGATGTAGAGATGAGAGAGGGCTGGTGGGTGGTCTTATCCCTGAAGAGGAGAGGAGAGGAGAGGGAGAGATGGAGCAGCTTTGATTCAGAGGCTCAGTGCCGGAGGAAGGGAGGAGAGCAGGAGGGCTGCTGGGAGACATTCATCTGTGTATCACTCCATCCCTGACACACCTGTGATTGACATCTGGCCTTAACAACCTTCAGTCTACTGTGTGTGTGTGTGTGTGTGTGTGTGTGTGTGTGTGTGTGTGTGTGTGTGTGTGTGTGTGTGTGTGTGTGTGTGTGTGTTACAGTAATGACCTACTGTATCAATTACTCACCTGTTGATGCAGCATCATGTGATCTCAAGTTAGTCAGACAGACCGGTCAGACAGTACTCATCATGACACAGAAACAGTAACGACAGGTCTTTCACTTGACTCACTACTGGAGATGATTAACCTAAAGTCTCTCAGAGGCAGCATGCTCAGTTACAGCACGGTGATTGCCTCTATCTGACGGTACAGTAGAATGTGTGTGTCAATTCATGTGGTCTACTGTTGTGTGCGGTGGGGACAGGCCTGTCTATTGGGGACCAGCCTTACTTTCTCTGAGAGGTCTAATGAACCCAGGGGGAGTCAATAAGACCACCTGTGTTCTGGCCTTGGGAAGGTGGAGGGAGGGGAGGGGGTCTGAGAGTGGGAGGACCGTGTTAAGATCGATAGAGGCTTGTCTGAATCCTTTAATTTGATGGAGGAGATCGATGGGGAAGGCAGAGGAGAGAGTATGTGTGTGAGAGTGGGAGGGAGAGAGAGAGAGAGAGAGAGAGTGAGAGAGAGAGAGAGAGAGGAGGGCTGATAGATACTGTTCGTGGCTGTGCCTGTCTGTGAGAAGCTACAGCAGGGCAGCCACTGCCCTGTCTCTCCTCTTCCAGTGACACATGGGCTCTGACTGAACTGTTACTACAGCAATTACACTGGAATTACTGCCTGGGTGATGGATAAAAGAGGATCATTGTGAGATACAGCTGGATGAGGTGCTCTGTCTCTGTATAAGGAGCTGGATGCTACCAGAGTCTATGTGAGGCACCGGATTGTCCCATTTCTAAATGAGGTCATTAAGTTTCTGTCAGGTAGGTTCATCCGTAGGATGAAGTATGCAGAGGCATGTAGGCAGACATCGTGATGGATGAAGATACAAACTCAGCTGAGAGATGATTGTCATATTCTCATCCTGAGTGAAATATGAAGGAGGCCTTTTATTGGCTCATAAATCCTTCAGCTGAGAAACGGCCTTGTTTTACTGGAGGACATTTCTGTTCCCAGACATTCATCAATAGAAGCCATTTGAATAAGCTGCTTCATACTCTAGCAGAGACACGGTCAGGGGCTTTTGAAAAGGGACAATTAAATTCAAGGTGACAGCGGTAAAATGCCAGCAGAGATGTGTGATATTGCATTTGGCGACAGAGAGGCCACGGATTCCAATCTAAAGCTGTGAGAAACCCTGATAAAACCCTGGTAAAACCCTGGTAAATATGGACTTATGGCTTTACACTATGCAGGTAAAGCTCCCTTCCGGGACCCCACACTCTGTGTTGACATTTCATGGGATGCAACCGCAGAGAAAGACAAACTCATGAATAGAAACAAGTGTTTGTATGCATTATAGTGATGGAGGAAAGTAGCCTTTCAGAGAATGAAACTGAGAGAAAAAGAGAGAGAGAGAGAGAGAGAGAGAGAAAGAGAGATTTTGACCTACCTCACTCTGGCCTTTCAAAACCAATAAGCAGTCAATCTAAATATCAATACTAGCATACTACATTCCTGCTTGGTCTGCACATTACAGCCTATAGTATGGATTTCTGAACACATACAGTAGATGCCCTCTGTGTTATTGTTGTTGTTGTGAGGCTACACCCAGGCTAAGCCCAGGATGTGTGTCAGGTCAGCGATAACCTTTTCTACCATCCCATTAGTATTCTCTTCCTGGTTCTTTCAGTCCCTGTTGTCCTCATGGAGACAGGGAGGTTACTGACTTGTAATTACGTTGCTATTATGGGTCTCCTTCAGGTCAGATGCCACAGACTGATGTCAACTAGAAGAGTTTACGTGTCTGACCTCTTGGGGGACATGGACTCTACACAGTGCCCTCTAGTGACGCCCCTCAGACTGGTTGTCTGAAGCCAAACCATGTTACAACACAATAAGATAACCTATTATTGACTGAATTATGGACATGGAGACCTAAAGACTCTAGAAATGTGGAAGAGTAGTTCTTAAGGGGACTAATACTTACCTTATTTTAACAGCAACACATTCAATTCTATAACAAAACCATTACTGCAGGTTCATTGTCATGCACGATAGAAGAGCAATCCACCCCAGGCTCCCTGAAACCACAGATATATATTTTTCTCTTCACAACCCTGAGTTTGTGTGTGAGTGTGACCAAGTATGAGTGAGGGTGTGACAGTCAGTCTGAGAGAGTAGGAGTGTGTGTGAGCGTTGACTGTGTGAGACGTCTTTGGGACATCTTTGCTGTCTGTGTCACACCTGTCAAAGCCTGGGATACTGAGATGTTGTCACAGAGCAGGTTGGAGCAGCTCACTTTGAAAAACTATACTTCTGCCTCAGTGTGATTCTGTCTCTGGGTGAACAGGAGCTACAGCTGACAGACAGACAAACAGACCTGAGTGGCTGTCATTGTCAGTGTATGGCTGTCAGGGTGTAGAGACAGTGTGAGTTCCCTGATGATGCGATCAATTTTGATGGCAGTTTTACTGCAGTGAGACTGCATTATTATGGCAGTGTAAAGATGCCTGTTACTGATCTAGGTACAGGGACTATCTACATGGCTGTAACTCACACAGATAATGTGAGACAAGATATGACTGATCAGAGTACAGTCTGAATGGTTCTGAGAGTGTCTACAAGGCTACTTGTACAGTATACTTATATATGTATGTATATACAGGTCTACTGTGCGCATGTGTGTGTATGTGTGTGTGTGTGTGCGTGCGTGCGTGCGTTTGTGCGTGTGTGCGTGTGTGTGTGTGTGTGTGTGTGTGGTCTATAGTGGTAACTCACATTGTGCCAGGATGCCAGACAGGGCAGTCTTGAACTTGTCCTTGGCCTCCTCCATCTCCTTCTCGTGGGCGGCCTTCTCCCCCATCAGCCGGCGGATGTGGCTGTTGGACAACTGGATCATGGAGTAGAAGTTGTTGGCGTTGCGGCGGTTGACCTCGCCGCGCTCCACCCA
>NC_139669.1:3817737-3850237 GCF_951799395.1 Argentina silus
AGAATGTGCAAAGCTGTCATCAAAGCAAAAGGTGGCTACTTTGACGAATCTAAAATATGAAACATATTCTGGTTTGTTTAACACTTTTTTGTTTTCTACATAATGTGTTCCTTCATAGTTTTGATGTCTTCAATATTAATCTACAATGTAGAAAATAATAATAAAAAAAAAATAATAAAAAACATTGAATGAGAAGGTGTGTCCAAACTTTTGACTGGAACTGTATATCTGGATTACCATCTGGCCTCGCCATCCGAGACACAACTGACATCATCACCACACTCACCCTAAACCAGGACTACATCCTGCACTGAAACATGCAGGTTGTGTCCTCCTAAAGATCAGTACAGTATGTTATGATGCGGTGCTATTGGCTATACAGTACAGGAGATCTAGACAGTCTCCTAGTAGGAGATTATGCCATTAATTGAGTAAGAGGGTAGTCTCACTGGCTCCAGATCAGCCAAAAGAAAAAGATGGCTGCCAGCTCCACTACACATGAGGACACATGAGCCAGGAGGGCAAATGTAGAACAAGGTTCTAAAGGTTATGTGGAACAGCTCCTGTGTGACTTTTTCTTAATTTTCATCTCTTTGCATCATCTTGTGAGATCAGTGTTGCGTACCAAATAAATGCCATTTAAAAGACATCTCTGCTTAAGGAAGGAGAGGAAATGAGAGAAAGAACCCGAGGTTCTTTCACAAGTTTTCTGAAAGAAGTTCAATTCCCAAAGTCTGCCGAGGCAAACAGCTTTTGTTTTAGTTTAGGTTGACTCTGACAGCAATCCGACAGCTAAGTTTTCTTTTGCAAAAGTCCTGTGACATCTTCAACTGTGGCAGATACTGAACATTGTGTTTGTTCCTGACAAAATACAGATATAAACGTATTCCTAGTTTACGACAGCCATTAAAAACATCCCATGAACACAGCAGGCTGGAGCAAGCTGACTTGTTTTGAGTCCCTCCATGGCTATTCAGCATGGTTCTTAAACAGGGTGTGAAGGTGTGCTTTTCAGGGTCTGTAGGTGACTTGGTCCCTAGTCTGGCTGACAGGGGCAGTGTTGTAGTCCAAACCCCTGAACTAAATGAGCTCAAGGACACGGAGGTAGTCAGTTAATTAGTTTTGCCTGACCTCAAGAGGGGGAGAGGGTACAGCAGATAGAGGGAGGAGGAGAAGGGGACGAGAGGGGGAGGAGAGTGGGAGGGGGGCGTCACCCCTGCAGCCATGTGCCACGATTTAGTGTGTGTGTGTGTGTGTGTGTGTGTGTGTGTGTGTGTGTGTGTGTCCTTGTGACACATTGTGCTAGGCTGGAGAGTTTATAAGCTGTCAGAATATTAATGTGGGGTCGATGGAACCCAGAGTTTCCCTGGGCCAACCCTGCTAGACTGAGACCTTGACTCCTTTTCATTTCTCTGCATTTTAGACCAGACTCCTGCTGGAGTCAATACTCCCATTTAAAATGCATGAGAGGAGAGGGGAATGCTTATGTCTGCATAAATGAACGGAGAGGAGAGAGATGGACCCCGCAGTGTCACAGTAAGCAGTCAGGTAATCGAGTATGTAGAATGGAATAAATCAGGTCTATAGGAAATATTTACAGCCAGAGTTATTCTTCATTAGCGGAGCTCTACTGTAATAGAGGTGTAATAGAGGTGTAATACGGGTGTTATAGACTTGTTGAGAATGTATGCAATAGGTTGCAATAAAGCAGGTGTATTCCTTCTTAATCAGCAGAGCAATACTTGGGGTTGGGTGCAGTAATGTCCTAGATAATGTAGGCCTATACCGTGTGAATGGGGTACTGTACTGTAGGTTGTTAGACTTACTGGGGTTGGAAGGGAAGAGGGTGCAGGTCTTGCAGTGGATGATCTCCTTGATGATGGGCAGATCTTGGGAGAGGGGCGGGGGCCCCATGCCCAGGCCGGGCATCATGGGGTTCATGGGAGTGATGCCCGTCATCATGCCAAGACCATGGTCGAAATCTGGAGGAGACAAACAACAGAATACACACACACACACACACACACACACACAGTAAAACACACAGTAAAACACACAGTAAAACACACAGTAAAACACCCAGCAGCAGTAAAACACCCAGCAGCAGTAAACACTACCTCAAAATACTTTTTTTCACAGGAATATTAACACGCACCTGAAAACGTAGCAATATACACACAGCAGCAGTTCTTCAAAATAACCTTTCCAAAGACCTCAGTTGAGCCCACGCTGAGTTGGTAATGTCTTATTTGACTTTGTGTGTTTCTCCCTCAAGACATTGTCAACAATGATGGCATACCACTAGACTATAAATAACTGAATACCTGAACTCATGAATAAATGAACAAAAAAAAAATCATCTTGCATATTCAAAGTGGACGGTTGTTGTTTTAGTTCTACTGACTCTGTCCTCTCTCCAGAATGAACCCTGGCCCTACAGATGCAGTCTCTAGTCAGAGACAGAAAGAGAGCTGGATCTGAGGCCCAAAAAACACAGGAGCTTTTATTCACAGGTACAGATTTAGACTGCAGCTGGACACACACACACACACACACACGCACACGCACACGCACACGCGCACACGCACACGCACACGCGCACGCACGCACACACACACACACACACACACACACACACACACACACACACACACACACACACACACTCACTCACTCGCTTTTGAAATGTAAATGATATTGCCCTCTCCCAGGACCCTATACTGGATTCTGCACCTGAGATTAGCTAATTTCTGCCAAAGACTGTGGATTTGCATGCCTGCCTACACTGTGTGCATGTGTGTGTGTGCGTGTGTGCGTGTGTGTGTGTGTGTGTGTGCGTGTGTGCGTAAAACATGCCTCTCTACGGACTACACAAGGCTAGACTGTGACAATACTAAAGATAAGGCACAACTAAATACTGTAGCACTTTGCATAGGACATGTGGGTAAGCCAATTATCTCTATATATAGCTTTGCAATGCTAGAAAAAGGAAAACTCTTTCATTGACTGAGACACAAGAAGGCTTTGAAATAGTTCAGTTTCCTGTGTGGAGGAAGACTAGCCTTAACCCAGGCAGACGCCACACGCTTTCAGTTCTCACGACTACATTTACATATCAGCTGTAAATGTGGATCGTCTGCGGTGAATTTGACGCCTCTATTCACACAGTGTGATTTGGTCACCAACATGAAGAGAGGACATTACCGCGTCCGATTTGAATTCTTGAATTTTTTGATCATGGCTCTTTTCTCCTTTTTACAGGAAACATGTCATTACATAGACACTATTCACAGGAAACAGTATCTTAACAGTATCTTGTTACACCCTTTCATCCACAGTCGGAGAGAACAGCAACAGAATAAAACAACTGTACAGTAAAAATGTAGCTGGACAAATCAGAAGAGAGGAGGAGGAGGAGGGAAGGAGGAGGAAGAGGAGGCCTAGAGGCCTGCATCCATCTCTCTGTCTCATATTGATGACCTCATCATTAGTATTGGTGTCTGAGGCGTCTGATTGAGAGGAAGCAGGTGATAAGAGAGACCTGGTTGCCTGGGTGATGACTTATCCTGAGGAGAGATAAGGAGGGAGGGAGGGAGAGAGAGAGGGAGGGAGGGAGGGAGAGAGGGAGGGAGGGAGGGAGAGAGAGAGGGAGGGAGGGAGGGAGGGAGGGAGGGATGTGACAGTGTGGTACAGAGGGCATTGTGTGCAGAATGCCAATGGCAGTCTCAGTGTGTCAGCCTCCACTGTGCCCCACACAGAACACAGAACACAGGACAGGAGAGGGAGATGCAGGGATGCATTTTGTTATGCCTCATTTTCAGTTTTGCATGCTTTTAACACACACACACACACACGCACACACACACACACACACACACACACACACACACACACACACACACACACACACACACACACACACACACACACACACACCTGTGTCTACATATTAAACAATCTGTTTCCTAGAGGGTGTTGAAGGTAATTACATTTCAGAGCTGAAGGAGAGGAGAAGAGAGCAGAAAGAACTGTCTGACAATCCCCTCGGAACAGTCCCTAGTCTCAATAACAGATTAACTAATAACTGTAATCTAGTCGGTCCTAAGGCAACTACAGCTAATCTAGGACAGCCCGAAGGCCTACTGTAACCCTATAAGCCCATGGCTACTGCACTGCTACAAGGCACCATGGCCAGTGCTGAAGTCCCTCTGGGCTATGTGCTATCACCAGGTGGCAGCAGGAATCTAAGACAAGTCAGCAGTATTGACTGCAGATGTCCTGTGTCATTACTCAAGCTATGGCTGGCTGAGCTGACAGAACTCTGAGTGAAGCAGGGCTACACTGAGCTTCGATAGGTGACATCCGCCCTAGTGAAGATGCCTTCAGAGTGGAGGCTCAGAAGCAGCCCCGTCCACAGTCGCCTTTAGCCTCCTTGAAGCTGTATGGCTACTGCAAGTTAGCACAGCCTCAAGTGCCTATGAATGCAGGTTGGAGGAATCTCATATCAAACAAAATCAAACTGCATTCATAGAGCACATTCCATACATGGACGCAACACAATGCGCTTCACAGGAATATGAATAAAAAAAAATAAAAGACATTCAGAAAAAAACAAAAGATGATAACGAGTGTAACAGTCATGGTGGCAGTAGTTTAAAACAGTAAAGATGGAGAACAAGTGAGGGCTAATGAATGGTAAATGAACGCTCAGACATAATAAAGAAAAATCATATATCACTTCGCAGGTTGTCTTGTCTACACAGGTTGACTTGCAATGACTTAGCAGCAGCCAGTGTTGCCCCACAGAGGCAATACATCCAACCAATCATGACTGTTGAGAAATGTGTTTCTTTATGAATTATAGATAGAGTTTACTGCAGGGCAGGTTCAGTGCTGAGTGTTTGGCTTTCCAGCAGAATCTCATCTTGGAGTTAATTCAGATTCATCTACTGTAAAGGGGCAGTTAGTGGTCAACCCTGGCCTGAGTGAACTTCTCCCTCCTCATAAATCACTAAATAGACCGCGAGAGAGGGGAGGTTTTCCATGTATCCCTCCTGGGTTTCAATAACAGTTTCTCCCCTCTGACTTTTCTGGTAAACAGGCTGGTGAGATGATATGGAGCTCCTCTGTGAGAACCATCCTGTCACCCATCCATTCAAAAACTACTCCTCCGTCCTGCAGTGACTGGATTGACTATCACTGCTTTGTTCTAAATAGCATCTGATCAAGATGTGGAGGAAGAGACAGTGTGTGTTGGTGTACAGTAAGTGTGTGTGTGTGTGTACTGTAAGTGTGTGTGTGTGTGTGTGTGTGTGTGTGTTTGTGTACTGTACGTGTGTGTGTGTGTGTTGGTGTAATGTAAGTGTGTGTGTGTGTGTGTGTGTGTGTGTGTGTGTGTGTGTTGGTGTACTGTAAGTGTGTGTGTGTTTGTGTACTGTAAGTGTGTGTGTGTTTGTGTACTGTAAGTGTGTGTGTGTTGGTGTACTGTAAGTGTGTGTGTGTGTTGGTGTACTGTAAGTGCGTGTGTGTTTGTGTACTGTAAGTGCGTGTGTGTTGGTGTACTGTAAGTGTGTGTGTGTTGGTGTACTGTAAGTGTGTGTGTGTGTGTGTGTAAGTGTGAGTGGAGCAGTATGAGAAACAGATTAACATTACTTCTCTTAATTTGGTTGTGAGTTATAGCATTGGAGTCGTAGCGGTGAAGCAAAGTGCTGACTCAGCATTGTGACGGCAGAAATGGAGATGTTGGATGATTCGGGGTGAGAGAGAGAGAGAGAGTGATTGGATGGAGCAGCTGTTTTCCAGGTGATGAATGAGGAGGGGCACAGCTGTCTTCCACGCCCCCTCACCCTGCATCCCTTCACGCCCATCCCTTCCTCCCTCCTTTCCTCCCTAAACCGCCCATCCAGCTACTCCCACCACTCACAGTTCAACCTGGGCCAATGCATGTGTGTGTGTGTGTGTGTGTGTGTGTGTGTGTGGATGTGTGTTTGTGTGTAGGCAGGTGTGTTTAATCAGTGTGGCTGCAGTACTCAAAGCAGCAGAGAGAGAGAGGGAAGATAAACTGTAGGGAAGGGGGGGGGGGTGAAGACTCTGAGAGAGAGAGAGGGAAGATAAACTGTAGGGAAGGGGGGGGGGGGGGGTGAAGACTCTGAGAGAGGGAGAGGGAAGATAAACTGTAGGGAAGGGGGGGGGGGGGGGGTGAAGACTCTGAGAGAGGGAGAGGGAAGATAATATGTGGTGAAAGAACTGAGAGCAGCACCATGATTTGACATACTCACACATCAGCCTTCCTCTCCATCACAGCGATGCAGCTCTACAACTATAAATCTACAACTATAACTCCACAACTATAACTCTACAACTATAACCTGCACAGCAACGTGTATCATTTGCACTTGAGCGGTGAGCTAGCCTAGCGAAGAGTAGAGAGTCTGCTAAGTCTGTGAGCAGCCCAGTCAATTGTGCAAATGAAATTCAATAGGAAAACCACAGTAGGTGGGAAGAGCCTCCTCGAAACCCACTTCATTTGAAATATGGACTCCTGCTGAAGCACCGTGACGCACATATTTCTGTAGCTCTGTTGATAGGAATGTGCATTGAAACAAGATAAAAGAGGTGATTTATACAAGGCTTTGGGAAAAGGTCCAATAAGGAGAGAAAAAAAGACACATGACAACATAAATCACCAGAGATGGAGGAGAGGAATAGAGAGACTAAACCTAATGTTAAAGTGATAAATATCCCTCATGCTTTTAATGATATTGAAAGAAATAATAAACACACAGAGCGTAGCGCCCATCAGCTAGCTTTAGGCCGATTGTGTTTCATTCATCTCACCTCTCAGTTCCAAACCATTAAACAAATGTTGGTCATCAGTCTAGAAGGACCTCTGGCCACCTCTCACTCACTCCACCCATCTCCCAAGGACGGACCAATGACACAACTCCATGATCCATCCCCCTGTGTGACACATGACACATGACTGTTGGCACAGCAACTGGGCTGACCGCCTCAAGCCAAGATGGCCGCTGCTGCTTTTCTCTCCTCTCTGCCCTTGTTCACTCTTACAGATCTGAGGAGAATCGTCCCTTCTGGCTGGGTATTGGGTTAAAGGCTGAATCTGCCCTATTTGGTTCATTAGCAGCGTAGCAGCATGCTTTTGGATGCATCGCTTAGCTCAGAATCAGAGAAACAGAAGCACAACTCAGGGATGTAAGAGTTTAATGCACATTCATCATGTTCAGATTAGGCCTTAAGTGATGCAGCCAGAGCTCCTCCCACCCTGCTAATTAACCAAACCAGCAGCAGCAGCAGTGAGTCCAACCAGAGCCAGGGACTGAGCCTTACAGGGACTGATCTCCAGTCCTCACACTGATAATAGAGTCATAACTCCATCTCGCTGATTCAGCTCAGCCTTTCCATTCTAATAGAGTCACAGAAAATGACCGACGTAGGGCCAAGGCAAACAGGAGCAGGGCTGCAGGACTGACAGACTCCATCAACCAGTCTGCACTGCAGCAACAGAGACAGACACACCCCACCTTAAATACCGCAGCCACAGGCAGACAAACACTCCCCCATAGACACAGACAGACAGACAGACATAGACTAAGCCTAAGACCGGGCCACAGACAAAGTATTGGGCTTCACTGGGAATGTCAGGATGTTTGAGTCAAAGCCAGCAGGCAGACACCAAAACCTCTGAACAACCATGTCATAAACATGACACATAAACCACCAGACACATCTGACCTGACATCACCTGGCTAAAAGAGGAAACAATGGAACTGGTCAAGAGTGGACTGTTATGGTGAGTCATGTACAGAAGGAACTTTACAGAGTTAAATAGAAGATACAGATAAATAGAGAGAATCCTAAGTACCTGACATGAGGGGTTGTCCAGTCATGCCCATGGGAGCCATGCCCAGGTTGTTCATGGCTGTGGCCCAGGCGTTGGGGTCTGACATGGGCATCGTCATGGGGCTGGAATCCATGGCCATGGTACGGATCCCTTCTGTTGAGAGAGAGAGAGAGAGAGAGGGAGAGAGAAAGCGTGAGAGAGAGAGTGTGTGTGAGAGAGAGAGAGAGAGAGATAGAGAGAGAGAGACAGAGATGAGTACTGTATGGTCTTAAATCACTTTGTTAGATTTCCCCAATAATGGCCTCTATAGTCCTGTGAGGTGTTACCAAGGAGATGGAATTACCTTCTTTATTAATCTTTGGCACTAGCAGACAGTTATTTTCTTCATTCCTCTGCTGTGTCTCAGAGAGGGGAGAGGCCATGTGTGCACAGACCTGGTGTTTTATATTCTGTTCAGAGGTTCATCCATCAGCATTCCCCTCCTGGCTGACTTCCTAGTTCTATGACCTCTGACCTGTACTAAGATTGGGCATCCTGATGGCGCTGTTGCTGTTCCCTGACTGACATAACACTGGCTCTCTACAAGGCTGGTTTATATTTGACGGTCTCACTGAATAATGCACGTGAAAACAGGATTACAGAACTAAGCAAAACCCAGGAACTGTAGGGCATTTGTAAGGCATTCAGGGCAAGGAAAAGGCCATTTCTGGCCTACTGTTATAAACACACAAATACATCAATTCTCACACAACCCCAGGGAGTATGGTCGTCTGCCAAGCATAAAGTCTTACGCAGCAAAGCAAACACAGTCAGATCCTCCTGCCCTGGCCAATCACTTGACTGGTAGGGTAATTGTTCAGAGGCAGCTACATGGTTATGATGTCATGCTAATGTTGTTACCTCTGTCCCCTGCTTCCGGAACACACTCATTACAGACCCATCTGTACTTGTTACCATGGCAAAGGCAGCTGAAACCTTTCAATGGTGCTATGTTCTAATGCAAATGTCCCTCACAAGAGGCTCTGAGGCTGTTAACCAATTATACCTCCATTTGTTGTTCCACTGGCTGCAACGGTGCTTCAACAGTTATATGACAGAGAGAGAAGGGGGGGGGGGGGGCTACGGTGTCTTACAGCAGTTTTACAGCAGTCAGGGTGCCACTGGTCAAACAGTCCAAGTAGATATGAGGTTCTGAGGCTTGTTAACCAATTACACACCCATTAGCTGTTCCACTGAAACAACAACTAAAGGTATTTCAACTGCTGTAAAAAGAGGGACGGTGGTGTTGTGTTTCACAGCAGGTCAAACAGCAGCCACGTAAACAGTCAAACAGAGAGGGCAAAGAAGTGGACAAGTAGGCAATAATAATACAAGGCAGTTTAGCTGTCTCCCACCAATAGGATCCAGCTCCATCCACAACTACTCTCCTCATCATCCCTCCCTCCCTACCTCCCTCCCTACCTCCCTCTTTCCCTCCCTCCCCCCCTCTCACAGGCACACACGCACGCACGCACGCACGCTCGCACACACGCACACACTCACACACTCACACACACAGTGAAAATACAGTAGGAAGAGCTTGGTCAATACACATTTACAATAAGTTACAACATGTTCGACCATTTTACTGTTGTTTGGTATCCTTTGACAATCCCTAGGATTTGGCCGGGATTTATACAATGTCAAACTCTAACTCAATTCATGATAAGGTCAAATGAGTTTAAAGGTGGGAAAATCAATGGTGATTCATTTTAAGGTGTCAGGGCACCTAGATCTGGAGCTGTAGTGCCCACTGTATTTATGGACACATTTGAAATCTGCTGCAAAAACATAGAAGCTGAAAAGGGCATCTTTGGAGGAGACGGATAAAACAAATCGATTGCAATACGTTGGTGAAGTGGAACGTCACTGAAGACACCCAAACAAACTTTCAGTGCTGCAAAACTGACATGAAAATTGGCTGCTAAATGTACTCCCGCGATAATATAATATAATTGTTATTTCACTTTCACCGCCATCCCAGAAACGGGGAATAGAGAGAGAGAAAAGAGAGAGAGAGAGAGCAAGAGAGAGAGAGAGAGAGAGAGAGAGCGAGAGAGAGAAAAAAAGAAAGAAAAAGAAGAGGAAGAAAGACAAGAGGATGTCTAGTAGTAGGCGACCTGAACCTAGAGAACCTAGAGAACCCTTACAGAGTATAATGATGCTCTATAATTCATATAATAATGTGTAGTTATGAATAAAAATAAATAATGCTTAGTTATATGGAACTGTAATTACCACATCAATATAATTGTGCTCCCTGAATAGACAATTACAGGGTTAGATGATGAGGCATCATTAAGTGTCAGTTGCATGTTAGCATATCTGAGAAGAGAAAAATAAAAAAATAACACTAAATTACTCTAATTTCCTTCAAATAATGTTTCTATGCCCTTAGCCTCTCTCCATGCATCAGGGTATTGGGGGACACACCTGACATTTTCTATGAGGAACAATCCACAGAGTAATTCAATGAGCCACATCCTTATGCATGAAAAACACACACCAGGCAGAATAAAATGCATGCATTGCGAAATTGCCTTCTATGAGAGGATGGCTTTTTGACCTTAATCTAGTTGATGCAGGTCTGTGTGCTATGCGGTTATGGATGTGTGTCAGCAGAGATTCCCTCCACCTGCAGACAACATCAGCAAAACTACAAGTAGATCAGGTGAAAATTGCAATGATGATACACACATACGCACGCACGCACGCACGCACGCACGCACGCACGCACGCACGCACGCACGCACGCACGCACGCACGCACGCACGCACGCACGCACGCACACACACAGTATGTATGCCCTTCTCTTCATTCCTTTGATCTCTTCATTAGAAAAATCTCAGGGCACTTATCATTCGTGGAGCTCAGAGTGTGGTTGATACCATATCTGGTCCTTTAGGATTAGGGCCAATGAAAGGGGAGTGAAACTGAGGAGGAAGTGTCACAGGGCCTCTCCCTCCCTCTCTCTATCTATCCTCCCTCCCTACCTCCCTACCTCCCTCCCTCCCTCCCTCCTTCTCCCTCCCAGCTGATAGGAGCAGCCTGAAGACAGAGGCCTCAATGCACCAGGGAATCACACAGCCTGGTCGTACCAAGAGGGCTTTCAGAGGGGAATCACACAGCCTGGTCGTACCAAGAGGGCTTTCAGAGGGGAATCATCTTCCTCCTCTCCCTCAACAAACTACTGTAGGGCCACAATTAGTTCTATGCTGTAAAATTTCCATTAGGTTTGGATGTCATACACTACCATTCATCAACTCCAGATGCAACGATATGACTAAAGTTCAAAATCCTATTTTTTTTATACATTTTAGGTAGTGCTTAAGTCAACAAAGATAAATCAACAAAATCATTGCACTCAAAAGCACATTTGTTAAAAATGATTTCCAAAGAGGTAAACATATTTTTTCCAGTCTTTAAATCAGATTTACTCACCCCCGCCAGGGACAACTCACTTGTTGACTTTTCAACAGTTGTTTACATTCGAGCTGAATGAGAAACCAGAGATAATGAGATCAACATTTAATGAATGGAGTCTTTTTTGAAGAGCTGTGCAATTAAACTCTGCTGAGATGAGACTGATTCCACTCAACGCTCTAATTGGATGAAATGCGTGAATTAAATGCCATTTACACTGCCTAAAGTGGCACAGTGTAGGTCATAAGAGTTAATGTGAAGTGTTTGTCCGGTGACTCAGCCTTTCTCAGAGGTTTGTTTAAAAGTGAATGAAGTGGGGCATGTGTCAGCCTCTCAAGCCCATTGCTCCTCTCCAGGGGAAGAGCTTTGCTGAGGATGACTCCTCCAGTGTTCGTCAGGGTGGCTTTGGAACATTCATCTAATGAAAGACAGCACGCATCACTGTCAAAGCACCCAGGCTTGAGTTATTCTTTTAGACAACCTTGAAGAGGGAGAGAAAAAGCATCCAGACACAATTTTGTCTTTGAATTGATTTTGGTAAACAACCTTCATTTTCTCTCCCCTTATCAGAATCCATTTTTAGAGGTGTGCAGCAGGAGCACTTGTGTCGTGTCAATGTGGAGCAGCAGGGCTTTTCAATTCCTCTTGTTATCAGAGAGAGATGTGACAGACCGCGACACAGATATTACTGAGAGCAGAGAGAGAGAGAGAGAGAGAGAGAAAGAGAGAGAAGAGAGAGGGGGGGGGGGGAGGGGAGAGAGAGACAGAGAGAGCGAGGGAGGGGAAAGAGAGGAAAGAGGGGAGAGAGAGAGAGACAGCCTAGAGACTACTACGTATATCTCAGAAACAAAAAACTAAAATATGGCTCAGAAATGTAGAATATTACTTTATAGATAGCCTTGACTTCAAATAAAACAAACGGCTCACACTTGAGGGTCCACTGCCAGCAAAGATGTTTCTTCATTGTCTTCCATGAATCCAATCAGTGTTAAACTATCCATCACAGACACATCATCGACAGTTAGAAGCAAGATGATTAGATAATGACTGATTACACGCCAGGACATATTGATCGTGCCATTGATCCTAATGACTGTATGGACACTGCAGAACAATGGCTTTAATAGGAGAGGAAATGTCCTTGGTTATACGATGACAGCTGTCTCTCTGTCCAGACTCTCAGTAGCAGTATGCAATGACCCTGTTCGTAGATGACTTCATTAATCTGTCATTATGATCTCACACCAGGGAACACACTCTAGTCCTGATGATAATCTGGAGTACGGGGATGTGCAGACAGCATGGTAATCATGAGGGGAACATGGATCTTTATTTGACAATCCCTTTACACAGGAACAAAACCATGGCCTAGTGACAGTACCAGTCAAAAGTTTGGACACACCTTGCCAAGAGTGTGCAAAGCTGTCATCAAAGCAAAAGGTGGCTACTTTGAAGAATCTAAAATATAAAACATATTCTGGTTTGTTTAACACTTTTTTGTTTACTACATAATTCCATATGTGTTCCTTCATAGTTTTGATGTCTTCAGTATTAATCTACAATATAGAAAATAATACAAATAAAGAAAAACCATTGAAAGAGAAGGTGTGTCCAAACTTTTGACTGGTACTGTATATCAATGCCAACGATTGGCATCGCAAGATTAAGATAAGTAAAGGTTATCAATATATTTGATCTCACAAATCTTTCTAGATGGATAGGTGAAGAAGACTCTATTCTGGAAATGCTCCAGTTTAGTATGGAAACTGGCGCGTTATAGTATTGATCTGCGATTGAACTGCGTACCATCCCCATGCCTCTTGGTGATGTGTGTGTGTGCAATCATGCATGCATCTGAATACCAAATAGTTGTGATGGGAAGGCAGGCATCTGTCTGTGGATATTGATTTCAGCTGTGTGGACTCAAGCATGCTGAGATTGGTAAGAGGCAGGTGATACTAGTGGTACATGTTACTAATGATTAGATGGAAGTAGTAGGCTTGCGAAATGTCCTGAAATCGGAAGATCCTGAATCCTGAAATAAGGGAAAATCTCTCCTCTCAGAGAAGGCTGAGCATCGCTACTGGACCCTGTTCAGTCTGTAGGAAGGCCCGTCCATGCGGCCTGTCCATGCATCCATCAGATCACCATCAGATCACACAGGTGCTTTCTAATTAACCCCAGACACAGCAGGTGTCACAGAGCCTTGGTCATGATCCCACATGGCAGAAACACAAACACCAGCAGAGCCCCAGAGCCTCCTGTGTGTTCATGTATACACACATTCTGTGCCCGCTCTCTCCTCTGACTGACTGTAATAATGAGTTTGGTGTTCCAGATCAGTGGCCCTGTGTCCCTAATGCTGCTTGGTTCCCTGTGTTTGCAGACAGTGACTCCATGTGTGTGTGTGTGTGTGTGTGTGTGTGTGTGTGTGTGTGTGTGTGCGTGTGTGCATGCGTGTGTGCGTGCGTGCACGTGCGTGTGTGTAAAAGTGTCAGCAAACTCAACCCTGCAAGTGACAGGAACCACAGAGACACGCCCAGGGGGCAGTAGTCACACACCACCTGCTCCTAAATGGACCGAGGCTCCATCGGTCAAACACTTAACCCTCCTTCACTATTTTCTCCACTCTATATCCCTCACTATGGAGAGGGGTGACATGCTACTATAGGTTTAACTACAGTCAATAATATTGTCCTCCTCCTCACCCTATAGCGGCAGACGTAAACACACATATTTAAGAGACCTGACAGTTGTGGCACACAGGGGGAATGGGAGGAGGAGTGATGAGCATATTGAGCCCTTCGCCATTAAACCTGCAGCGCATGGAGGCAATTGTGTCTCACAATACACTGTAACAGTAATGTCATTCAGCAGAAAATAATGATTTACACCTGATATCAGAGGCCCGACAATATGCCTTATCTCATTCTGAGGGAACATTGGGACAGGCAGAGATAAGCATATTGGTAATCACTTCGGCAATAAGTGGAACGACCTCCCCCAGAAAAAGTAATTGAAAAAGTTCCTGTTGTGTTTTCATAATCAAACTGAATATTACCGGGGGATTTGACAGTTGGGATGGGAGCTCACATTTGCTATTAAAAATGACAAATTCAGGGAATGCGGGCTAATCCATGAAGGTTCAAAGCTGGAGCAGAAACGACACGTGAGAGAATCCAGAGGAACATTAAAATTAATCAAACCAGGCCGTTCACACACACACATACGTTCCACTGGTTCAAAAGACTCATGCATTATGCAGCGTGTCAGAACGCGGCAGTGACGAGACGTGATGCATTCATTAGAGCCGGCAGACGATGTGCTGTTCCACATGACGTTCAGCTCACCTGCCAGTCACAACAAGCCAAACGCACACACACACACACACACACACACGCACGCACGCACACACGCACACACGCACGCAGACTGCTGCGCCTTATCGTTCTGACAGACTCAATGTGTCTGAAATTGACAGAGGTGAATCTGATGCAGTAATTAATGAGCTGACCTTCAGTTGTCATAGTGGAAGATAAGACAAGTGTGGGGGAGATAAACAGCTTTGAAGTGGCTCCTGAAGGTTACTGTGACTAGTACTGTGTTTCTCATTACCCCATTACATGCCCTCTCTTCGCCCAGTGGGGTGTCTTCTCCTCTTTCCTCTGAGGAGATGATGGGTCTCTGTTCAGGCAGTCATATGGTCAGCTAAAAAGCTCTTAGGGATGTGAGCATCCTTGTAGCATAACGATCTCTCTTTGAAGAGATAAAGACACATCTTCAAAGAGACATGCACACACTGATTGAATCGGGACCACTGGTTTAGAATCCTTTCATATACCAAATTATCCATCATTTAGACCAAGGGCACAGAGTGTGTGAGAGGTTTTTCACCCACAAACACACACGCACACACGCACACACGGACACACGCACACACGCACACACGGACACACGCACGCACACACACACACACACACACACACGCACACACACACACACACACACACACACACACACACACACACACACACACACACACACACACACACACACACACACACACAGTTCATACTCAAACAGATTTCATATGAGCGATTCTTGTCTCAGTATCTGATGAGTCTGGCCTATAACAGCTCCTTGCATCAGAATCCACACTGACAGATGACTGTGTTGCTAGTTCATTAATGTACAAATGAGAGGGGTGGAGCCTGAGCTGGAGTTTCCTCCTGAATACTGGAGTTGTTTGCTCTCCCTCTGTTTCTCCCTGAAATCTCTTCCCCACATTCAATATCATTAATCAAAACAGCTTCATTAACAGGCCTTAATCACAACTCAGAGGAGAGGCCTTTGAAGAGGGAATGCTTGGAATTCAACTTTAAATTCTTGCTTGAATTATATTTGAAAGCTGAAAAATACCCGCACTGAACACTTTATTAGGAACACATGTACACCTTCTCATGGTGGAGGTGGTGTAATGGTGTGGGGAATGTTTTCTTGGCACACTTTGGGCCTGTTAATACCAATCAATCATCGCTTGAATGCCACAACCTATTTGAGTATTGTTGCTGACCATGTGCATTCCTTCATGGCCACAATTTACCCATCTTCTAATGGCTACTTCCAACATGATAATGCACCATGTCACAAAGCAAAAGTCGTCTCAAACTGGTTTCATGAACATGACAATGAGTTCAGTGTTCTTCAGTGGCCTTCCCAGTCACCGGATCTGAATCCAATAGAACACCTTTGGGATGTGGTAGATCGGGAGATTCACAGCTTGAAAGTGCACCTGAAAAATCTGCAGGAATTGCGTGATGCAGTCGTGTCATCATGGACCACAATCTCAAAGGAATGTTTCCAATCAATGCCACAAAGAATCAAGGCTGTTTTGAGAGCAAAGGGAGGCCCTACCCAGTATTAGTATAGTGTTCATAATAAAGTGCTTGGTGAGTGTACAGTATATGTACAATAATTAAAATCAATGAAAAAAAAAAAAAAAAAAAAAATCATTCAACACCACCCAACATGATTACATGTAACCCAGATCAATCCAACAGCATTACCTAACATACACAGGCCAACTGTATATCAAGAGTGTAACATGGGCCTTCCCCTCAGTGCACGAATCTGATCACATTGATTACCAGCAACATCACTGGCTCCTCCATGTACATTTGGTTTCCATTGGCAACGCTTATCACTTTACAGGTAGAGAGCAACTCAATGTCGGCAAAGTGGGTTTCATTTCCTTGTTCACTGCATGAAGGATTACCACAGTAAATTGAGGCAGATATCAACACATTCCAGCCTGTTACTGCTTCTGCAAATCCCATTGAGAGTGAGCGCTGAGTTTTTTTTACCATTAATAACTCTACTGTAGGTGTTTCAATAATTTCAGGAAGGCGTCCTTGAATAAGGTTTATTCAACAGAAACAGAGAGTTTTTTTAATCAAAACCATTCAACAGTTAAGTCAAACATGAGCAGTATGCAGGATACATAATGAGGTCTCTTTATCAAACTGAAAGGGGATTAACTGACTGGGAAAGTGCTGGCTTTTGCTGTTTACATTCATGTAGAATTCTAGTTGTGAGCAGTGTATAGGACAATACATATTCAGAGACACCAGCTTTCTGCTTTATGTGGGAAACTGTGTGCAGGGAGGACAAGTGGTTATGAAATCTGAATTCTGATGCATCAAAACATCCCCCCAGTCTTTCCTCTCAAAATGGTCAAAATCACACTCCCTCTATTTTCACAATCTCCACATCTTCTATACTATATATCCCACAGGAGGAGAATAAAAGAGGAGGTCCCAGAACCAAAGACCATCTCTTTCTAGCGGGATACAGTGGAGGTTTCACCAGTGGAAAGAGGGTTAGGAGAAAGATGATGCCCTTGAGGAGACAGAGAGTTACACATAGATCCCCTGAGGATATATTTGGCACATTCAAACCCACTCACTACAGCTCCCAGTGCAGAATTCTATGGGGAGAATATTGACATCTATCATATCAGAGTCCTGTCCTTCTTTCTCTTCTTTTTAGATGTGAGAGTGGAACCTCTCTCTCTCTCTCTCTCTCTCTCTCTCTCTCTCTCTCTCTCTCTCTCTCTCTCTCTCTCTCTCTCTCTCTCTCTCTCTCTCTCTCTCTCTCTCTCTCTCTCTCTCTCTCTCTCTCTCTCTCTCTCTCTCTCTCTCTCTCTCTCTCTCTCATATCAGAGAGGATTCTGGGACCTGACTCTCCACAAGTGTTCAGTCACACTTTACACAAAGACAGACAGGCTGCTATGTCCAGCACTGTAGCAGTCCTTCTGTTTAACAATTGACACACAACCACTACACAGGCAAAGCCTTGTTTAGCAAAGAAGGGAAACAGAAATTGACTGTCCATGTCACTGTGTTGCCTGGAGGAGAATGTGACATTATCATTATCAAAACAAGCACAAGAGTTTCTTTAATCTGTTCTCTTTTCTGTTGAAGTTGTAACCGTCAGAACCACAGACCACAGCTGAAGGGGAGAAGGCTGATGCTCTGTCTCATGCTTTATTCTAGTGAAATGGAATGACAGTATGAGTGTCTGAAGCTTTTAATTACTTGTTATCTTGTATCAAAACAGGCAGGAGAACACGCCTTTGATGGTGGCTGTTAATTCAATAGCCCTGACTAAATGACTGTGTAATACATTGAAACAGAAGGGAAGGTGCAGTACATTTAACATAATTAAAATAACACAAAGACTTCACAGTAAGAGGAATGCTCTTAGTGGTTGTTTACATACAGTTTATCGTCACCAGGTTCAGTGGACACAAATAAACCTCAGCACACCTCACACAAATAAACCTCAGCACACCTCACACAAATAAACCTCAGCACACCTCACACAAATAAACCTCAGCACACCTCACACAAATAAACCTCAGCACGCCTCACACAAATAAACCTCAGCACACCTCACACAAATAAACCTCAGCACTAACACACCAAAGGAGATGGAGAACACTGAATGGTCAAAGCTAGCTTTTGCTGTCAGTTTCAAACAGGAAGCCTCCAGCATTTGGAAGCCGGAATAGGATTTGAGTGTTGAAAAAAAGTCTAGAAAGCATAAAAAAAAAAAAAATTAAAATAGCTTGCTATATTTAAAAGATCTCTGACTGAAGGGGAGGTGAGGTGGGTTGTATATGAGTGACACGTGATGAAAGTGAATACAGATGAGTTGAGTTTGTTCCTCCTGCCCTCCCGTTGCCCCTGCCTGTCTCTCTCTAGTCTACTGTGTAACAAAGTTTCATTGTTGCTACCATACAGATACCGATGGAGTGTCTATTTGATACATTCATCACATATCGAGTGTCTGCCTCTCTGCTCTCCTCCAGTCTTTCTGAGGAAAGACAGAAAAACTGGCATGAGAAATTAGACCCTGGCTGAGGTATTGATTCACCACAACACTAGAGACCATTTAAGAGCCATAGCAGGGGTATGAAGCATCTCTAAGTGTGTGTGGATATGCTGCATTACGGGCTGTGTGTCCTGGGTGGGAACACAGTGGGTGGCCATGGCTTATTTCCCTGCATCCTACAGAGAGAACATACTAGATAAAAGCACAGCCATTAGATGGGCTTGATGGTGTATCGATATCTCTGTGCTTTAATGTGATGAGCAGATTTTTGTGATGAAGGTGCATCATCTCATAGCTAATGGCTCTTCTGTGCTCCATTAGCCAATAACAGAAGACCGCACTGCTTTGTGGAAACAAATGAACACATTAGGCAGTCACCTCACGCTTGGACATGCACACAATCTGATTCCACTGCAGAACTGAGGACTCTCTTTACAGAGCAGAAGGACACACAGAGAGTGGTGATAGTTACAGAGAGAGAGAGAGAGAGAGAGAGAGAGAGAGAGAGAGGAGATATGCTGTCACTTAGTACACATTTATTACATGGGACGACACTGATCTTGAGTAAAGACACTCGCCAAATAAATCTCTTTATCAGCAGATTCAGTCAAATACACAAGAGACTTTATCCAGCCAGTGAAAACATCTGCTAAGACTAGAAGCATGGGGGCTGGAGCATGACAGAGTGGGACGTAACAAACATAATAGGTCTCATAGCTCAATAATTCCAGAACCATTTCCTCTGGTTTTACCTCAGTCAGCTGAACAGAGGCTCTCTAACCACAACTCTGTTTTGCCAAAGTGTCAGTGAGCTGCTGCCAAGTGTCGCAGTATATGTCAACCTGCTGCTGCTGTTGCTGCTGCTGACAAGATCTTAAGCAGCCAATTACAAAGAGGAATCTTATGACTAGCAGCCAATTAGATTACAGAGAGCTTCTGTGAGGAAAGCAGTTCAATGAACTCCAACCACTCTTATCTGGCCCTGCTCCTCCCTCCACACAGCTCCAGATCTAATGTCACGGTTACCGCTGGTGATGGAATGCTTTCACTGAGGAAAAGGTAGCGGCTGCTTTCAAAAGGGTAGAACTCCTTTAGACCTTCTCTATCTAAAAAAAAAAGAAAAGGAAAACAATCTACACTTGATGAAAAGGCTGCAGCTGCCCTGCTGT
Organism: Argentina silus; assembly: GCF_951799395.1. Taxonomy (NCBI): domain Eukaryota; kingdom Metazoa; phylum Chordata; class Actinopteri; order Argentiniformes; family Argentinidae; genus Argentina; species Argentina silus. Next base: position 3,837,625 of record NC_139669.1, read on the forward strand.
GTGTGTGTGTGTGTGTGTGTGTGTGTGTGTGTGTGTGTGTGTGTGTGTGTGTGTGTGTGTGTGTGTCTGTGTGTGTGTTCGAGCCTGCCAGCTAACACAGTATTAAACCTGAATCACCAGAGGAGGGAGCAGACAAGCATGGGGCGCGCCACATGTTTGCCTCTTGATAACACAGCTTTGCAGATTGATTATGGGAGAGGAGATACAGAGATTACTTTCTGCTTTGCTTATTCTCCTTGACACGGATGGAATGAAGGATACCTTCCTCTTCCTAATGCTATCTGTCCATCAATATCCATGCAGGAGTCAATGCCAGGGCAGCTCTGCTACATTCTGGTTCCCATAACAACAGATAACCCCTGGAAGTCTTGGTCACCTTGTTAGAAGCAAAGAGTTACCCATCATTCACAAAGGGACACATTGTTATTGCAAAGGCAACATTCAAAATAATAAAGGTCAATGTAAAGTCAGCTAATGAGATTCTTGTCTATTGACCACCATGTTGAAGACCAAGAGTGGTCAGAGAGAGAGAGAGAGATAGAGAGAGCGAGAGAGAGAGAGAGAGGGAGAGGGAGAGGGAGAGGGAGGGAGGGACAGAGAGAGAGAGAGAGAGAGAGAACGTGACAGCCTGCCCACAGTGACACTCATTGAGCATGTGTCTGCCATGGCAGATGTGTGACAACATGGCTGTCAAGTGGCTGTCTGGGGAGACCTGCTCAGGCCTGTCTGTCATCAGACCTGACAGAGACACAAGACAGACTGGCCTGACATGTAGGATGTATGTGATCTATGGCAGGCCACACCTCCATATAGGTTTCTAACATGGACAGATCCATCTTCATATAGTCCTCTACTGCCAGTTGACAGTCAGGGACAGGTCCTTCAATAGCCTACATAAGACCCTGTATATCTGAGGGATGGATGGGGAGATGGAGAGAGGCTTTGCTACTAATGGCCATCAATACCGCCTTGACAGGGTATCCAAACACAAGCTTAGTGGATCATCCTCTAATTATTTGGAAATATGATTTTGCTAAAGGAGCAAAGCAAAATTCAGTTTGAAGTTCCAAACAACAACATCCTTCCTAATAAATAATATAATCCCCCGAAATGGACTTGTTGTGTCGGACATTAGCTGTTGTGTTTCTGCATGAGTGCTTGTGATTCGAAGAGGCTGCCACTAGAGACAGAAAGGCTAAAATCGATGAATCCTCTCCCCTATAACACCCCTGGCAGTAACAACATGTTTATATGCAAACCGAGTGTCTGGTAGGACACTCCATTTTAGAAAGCGTTTTTCAGCTTTCGTAAATGAAATTCGAACATTTCTTTCAAGGAATCTCATTCCCTGAACGCTACTGGTTAAAACATAGTCAATACAACCATTAGGAAGCTTTTTACAAAGCTTGAACGTTACACACAGGACCTTTAACTGTATTGAGCCGTTTACTGATTTAAAAACATTATTCCCCCTTTCTAAAATACCTAAAGGGGGAAAGGGGGTAAGGAGTGGAGAACAGGGGAATGTTAAAAAGGTTGTTAACAACACCACTGTTGTGTTGATACAAACATCATCATGCTGTAATACCCAGAGGCCTTCAGATATATATGAACTGACACATCAGAGGCAGAGCGCTTGTTAAAAACTAAGCGTGAAACAACAGCTAGATATACAAATAAATAAATAAAAATATATTCAATACAATCTTCTTTATCACGAATGCAAACACAAATAAGACTCATTCTCGGTTGTCTATAAATATACTCTGGTGTCCCTTTTACTGAATAAATTAGATGGTAATGAATGGAATTGATGCTAATTAAAATATCTCACTGACAGTGTATCTGTATTGACTCATACATTATTCACTTTTATGTCCCAGTATATCATTGTAATCTGTGACGAACATGTGGCCATTTCAGCTGGACAACCAGACAGCGAAGGTATTAGGTGTAATAGATGGGGGATACAGCAGGTGAAGATGGGTAGAAATCCTCTGTGATCACGTTCTTCACCTTCAGTGAGCTTCAGCATTAGAGGAGAGGCTGGAAATAGCAGAGAGGAGGGGAGGGTGCAGGGTTCAGTCTGAACAGTGGCAGACAGGCAGACCAACCCCTCAAAGGAATGATTCCACCTATGTTCATGTTTAGGTGAAATATTATCTTACCCTGAGTTGTCCTCGTAGGCCAGGAGTGAAAGCTTCTCCGGTTCTCTGTTATCCACTTTGCTTCCACAGCACAAGCTAACAGTTAGCAGCGCCCTCTCCAATAGACAGGATTCTGATGGTACTTAGTTTAGCATCGTTGAATTTACATGCCGAAATCTCTCAGAGATCAGAGACGGTAATTGTATTATTTCCAATTAAATGCACATCAAAGATTCATCAAAAACGTATGCTAAACTAAGTGCCGTCAGAATCCTGTCTATTGGAGAAGGCGCTGCTAACTGTTAGCCTGTGCTGTGGTAGCAAAGTGGATCATGTGGTATTTACTGAGCAACAACAGAAATGCACTTAGCAACAACACTTAGATTGACTACAAAATAAAGCATCATAATTTATGATTTTTGGTGAATAAAATGTTGACAATTTGGGCAACTTTATTCACCTTTGGCACTAAATTAGTTAACTGCAGCACTGTGGGAGCGGAGTGAAGAGAGGCCTCAAAACTGCATGGCTGACTGGACAAAGAGCAATCTGGAGCTAGAGCAATGAGGAAACGAGGCGGGAGAGAGGGAGAGAGGGAGAGAGGGAGAGAAAGGGAGGGAGAATAGGCTGGGAAGAGAGCAGCTCTCTAGGTAAAGTGAAGGTATAAACTGTGGCTTTCTCACATTCATCATGTCAGGTGGAGTAGCGAGTATGAACTTGAACAGACCTCTGGTCCCTTCTGCAGTGTCGAGATGATGGAACAGCAGAGGCCATTGGCGTCTATGAGAAGCCTGGAGAAGACTGCTGCCCTACTAAAGTCAACTAGAGAGTACTGTAGTAGAGATGTGACTCATACTGTCACTGAGAACACACCACTGAGCCTGCTCACTTTTCCCAATCTTGTAAAACTTCAAACATTTTTTTTTTTTTTTTTTTTTTACCTCCCTCTGAAATCAATTAGAAAACGCAATTTGAAAATCATTTTGAAGGAGAGGAGCAATGAGTATTTAAGGATCTCTCTGCCTCTCCTTCTCCTTCTCCTCTGTGAATCAATAACCTCTGTATATTGTCTTTAATTGAAATAGTGATTTACTTGAGTTTTATTCATGTTACATCATGAATATGAATATGAATTAGAAAGGCAGCATCAACCCACTTCTCTGTCTGTCTATTCAATCATACATCTATCCATTTATGAGCCCTAGCCATTCCAGTGCGGACCTCTGCCCCGCGGAGTGGACAAATATACCATATGGCGAGCAAAGAGGCAGGAAAGGGGTTAACCTTCTCCTCTCCTCCCCTCTCCTCTCCTCTCCTCTCCTCTCCTTTGGTACATGTGCAGTCATTCCTCAAATGTAACTGTGAGGATGGGAGATGGAGAGGAGGAGAGAGACAGGAGAAGAAGAGCAATGGAAGCATGATGGTGATGAGGGGGGGTGCAGCACCTCCTTAAAAGCTTGCTATGGCAACCACTGTGAGGCAGTTGTTGTGGGTGATTGGAGATGGCTGGAGATGGGGAGAGACAGAGAGGGGAGAGAGAGAGTGAGTGTGAGAGAGAGAGAGAGGAGGGGTTGATAGAAGAGAGGAGCGGTGGGTCTTTTTGATGTGTGTGCTTCAGTGAATGTGGAGCTGAGTTATAAAGGGGTATTCTGGAAGACTCTGAGTTATATGACTGATGTGGAGAGAGAGAAAGCGGGGAGAGAGGAGAGAAAAGAAAGAAAGAGAGGGAGAGAGAGAGAGAGAGAGAGTGAGCGAGAGAGAGGTAGAGAAATTGAAGAAGACCTAAATGGCTGCAGCAGAGTGAAAGAGATAGTTTCTTATCCCAAAATTAGACCATTATTAACCCTGTCCAATCACTGACATACAGAAATGCAAAAGAATCCGCTTTCCTTATGTAATTGTTTCAGTTAGACACAACGCTAGCCATGGGAGATGCATAATTCAACACTGCAGCCATCCGGCCAATCAAAGACAGTGTTATTCCTCTGGTGTTTGGATGCAGTCTTAGACGGAGGTGTAAATCCTTGAGTCTCCAGCTCTCCTAATGAACAACACTGGGATATCACGCCTCAACAGCCTTTGCATTTGAAATTAAACTCTGTGATCCCCTCAATCTCAGGGCTGCCTTCTGGGCTCAGGAATAGTCCCTCGGCAAGAGGAGGTGGCAGATCCTATTTCACCCCAACAGAGGGGGGGCTGAATTAGTGCCAGAGTAGTGGGGGTCTGGAATTGGATATCGAGAGGAGCTCCCCACTCAGAGGGATGTGGTTTAAACATGCTTCAACTCTGACATACAATACTATAGCACCCCCCCCCCCCCCCCGCACCCCACTGCTTCTCTCTTACCTAGACATGTTTCCTGCTCAATCTTACTCTCTTTTTTTTCATTGTGGATTCGTCTGAGTGGTGTAATTCATGTTTGAGTATGTGGGGTTTCTATGGAACCCTAATTATTCCCAGAGAGAGAATAATGTCTTCCTGTGTTTCAGACTACAGCCAAGGAGAGAGAGTAGGGCCTGTAGACTACCCTGGGTTTCAGACTACAGCCAAGGAGAGAGAGTAGGGCCTGTAGACTAACCTGTGTTTCAGACTACAGCCAAGGAGAGAGAGTAGGGCCTGTAGACTAACCTGTGTTTCAGACTACAGCCAAGGAGAGAGAGTAGGGCCTGTAGACTGCCCTGTGTTTCAGACTACAGCCAAGGAGAGAGAGTAGGGCCTGTAGACTACCCTGGGTTTCAGACTACAGCCAAGGAGAGAGAGTAGGGCCTGTAGACTAACCTGTGTTTCAGACTACAGCCAAGGAGAGAGAGTAGGGCCTGTAGACTGCCCTGTGTTTCAGACTACAGCCAAGGAGAGAGAGTAGGGCCTGTAGACTAACCTGTGTTTCAGACTACAGCCAAGGAGAGAGAGTAGGGCCTGTAGACTAACCTGTGTTTCAGACTACAGCCAAGGAGAGAGAGTAGGGCCTGTAGACTAACCTGGGTTTTGAGGGCTGTTCAAAGGAACATTTCACTTAGAAACACCTCCGTTCCATTTGTCTACTCTCAGCCCTCAATCTCTCCACTCAAACATCCCTCCAGGCTGCCAATTAACCAGAGAACAAAAAGCCTGGGAGTAGGTGCTGGACAGAGAAAAGAGGTAACGCTACAGTAAAAAATTTAGATGCACTTTAAATTGCCTTCCAACATTCTGTTTTAATGGTAAATGGAACATTTTGGATTGTAATCTTCTAAAGTTAAAGTTGCTTAAGTAAAAACCATGAAGGGGGAAACAGCTTTGACAGACTTGCCAAAGAAAAAGACTTCGATACTGGGTTAGCTAGCTACATCTACGTCGTGAATTCTTAATCCACAGTCAGGGAAAGCGTCCAAATGGAAAACACAAAGGAAAAGTTTCAATGTCAACTTATCAAGGAAAGGAATCAAAAGCTGCATTTCTCATGAACAAAAGCACTGCAGGGAGACAGCATTCATGTGGCTTCTCTATTCCTATAAGGAGGCCATATTCCCCGGGCTGATAGATGGAGGGAGAAGCCTGTCACAGGGCTAATTGTTTTTCTTCCCTCCAGTGTGTTGTGCCATCACTTTTGTTACACTAGAAAACAAATGGAATGTAGAATTAACGAGCATCTCTCCCTCTTTCCTCAGAGGGAAGACTTGGTATTGTGGCAAATGTCTTCTAGCATGTTGAGCTCCTCAGATCCCAAATTAATGTATTCAGGATGGAGAGGAGGGACGGAGAGAACAGAGAGGAAGAAGAGAGCACCGATGGGACTTCAACAAGAGGTGGAGGGAGAGAGGGAGGGAAAAGAGAAAAGAATGAAGGTGAAGTCCTGACTCCATACCCTCTCCATTTAATCCACTGTTACAGGTGAAAGAGAAGAAGGACTGGGGTCTGGAATCTCCACACAGACCAGGATCAAAGGGAACCCCATCTGACCCAAACGTTGTTTGAATGTTTAATAAATGAGAGGGGCAATGTTCAGGTGGCTGTCTGAATAGGACAAGGCTCAGGAGAGTACTGAGAAGGGCAGGCCCAGTCATCCTCTGAAGAATCCCTTCAGTGGAGTACTGGCGATGTCCTTATGATCCTGACCTGACCACATCTGCATGAGTTCCTGTGGATTATTGACCCGGATTTACAAGGTGCGTTTCAACATGGTCCCCTCATATCTCAGTAATAAGCAATGAGAATATCCATACTAAAAAAGACCTAAGTTGATTTGATGTCCTTATGACAAATGAACATCTGTACCTCCACACATGCAATACGCACGCACACACACACACACACACACACACACACACACACACACACACACACACACACACACACACACACACTCTGTCTCAGCTGTAACACACCACAGTCGCACAGCTGCAGTAGCTGCTCTGTTCTGACTGAAGGCTTGGGCTCCCTGTGTGTGTGTGTGTGTGTGTGCGTGTGTGTGTGTGTGTGTGTACAACCATGTCATATCCCCTGTCAGTCAGTGTCAGCCCTAATCCTGTCTTTCACTACGTGCCCTCACTGCCACAGAGACAATGATATCCAGCTGTAGATCTCTGCCACTGAGAGCTGCTTATGGCCTGGCTTGAGAGCAGCCATGAGCACATTCTAGCACACCGCCATATATCTCTATGAACCTCAGACACAACCATATATCTTCATACTATAGATTCAGACACAGTTTAGCTCTGACAGGTTAAGGAGACCATTGCTGTATTACCTATAAACACTTCCCCTGATAAAACCGGTACCAACACCTGAATGGACTCATCAGTCTGTGAGACTCACCTCCCATTCAAGGAGTCAATAAGGTATTCACCTGACTATTGATCTACCTTCAGTCACCAAAGAAGGACCAGAGGAGGAGGGGAAGAGGGACCCAGAGAAGAGACTGCAGTCAGCGGGAGGACAGAGCAGAGAGACAACGCCTGGTGTCTGGGTGTCCCCCTCCCACAGGGCCGTTAGCAGTGACAAACAGCCCTCAGCAGCACCTCCACCAGACTCTGGGAAGAGCTCCAGGCACTAAGGAGCGCATTGTTTCACTGCCCTCCTCTCAACTTGACATACTGCAAAGCTCACAAGCACACAGACCAATGACTGATTCTCACAGCAGACAGACGTGCTGTTCTCGTGAGGGGTAGCTGGAGCAGAGGGAGTTCCAATTATCAGTTGTGGAGGAGGAGATTTTAGTGGAAGCTGCAGCCCAGAGTAGACAGAAGTCTGATCCCAGAACAGCCCTGAGATCAGACCTTAAGACTCTTATAGACATCTGTCTGGGATGATGCACAGCCATGGTGTTAAAGTTGAGGCACACACAAATATACAGGGACAGCACAGGTGGGATAGGCTCTTTCTCCACATCCTCTAAAAGGTGTGTGTGTTCTGTGGAGACCTGCCCAGATTAGAGGATGTTTACATTGCAAATCCATTTGTTAAAAATGCTCTTTCAGCCTTTATAAAACACAGACATTCTGTTTAGGTTTACTTAAATGATAGGATCATTTCAGTATTATCTTGAAAGCCTCTCATTTATTGCGAAGATCTGCTTATCTGTGAATCTCAGTCACACACAGCACCTCATGCCCCCCCCCCCCCCGCCCCATTGTTCTGTTATTGTATACAATGATCTCAGGCTGTCCAATCACAGACTGAGCTCGGCGACCTGAAGCGACTCATTAGCAAATCATTGGAGCTCAGCAGACAGGAACAAAATAGACAAAGAGAGCAACACAAATTAATTCATAGACCTAGATACTGTACTGTATGCATAAAATATACCATCCAGCTACACAGACAGTACAATACCACTCATTGCCGCATATACTGGCAGGCATATGCAGACACAGCTAAAACATGTGCTCCCTGTTACTTCACGCTCAAACACACACACACACACACACACACACACACACACACACACACACACACACACACACACCAGGCTGTTTAGGAGCTGGCACTCTACTCATTTGTCTCAATACCAGGAGGAGGGAGCAGTCCTGCTGTGTATCACTCTGCCCTCCACAGCTCATCCACACTTACCTTCATCACCACGGGAATCAATAGCCCCTCATTCAGGCCTCCTCTGCTAGCTCTCGCTAAAGGGTAATACACATGGAATTGAATAGGAGAAGCCTGACAATTCCATCTGCTATTTACCATGAGCACAACTCCGAACCTGCTGCTTTTCATACAGTTGAATGTGGATTTTTGTATTCATTCTTCAAACATAACCATACATATATATTTATTTTCTCAAGACATTCAAAATGGACTTGAAAATGAATGTTGGTTTGAATTGCAGAGGTTTCTGCTCCATATTGTTTTCAGGGCAACAGCTTACCACTATTCGCCACAACAGAGGTTCATGGGCACCATGAGACACTTTATTACAAATAATGGTCCATTTGCTCTCCCTCACTATAGCTTTACCACCGCCATGGTGAATGGAAACTGACCTTGCAGTGATGAATGGCTTACCCATTTAAACCTTAATGGGAGCACACGTAAACATAAACAAGACAACAACAGCTAGAAGCCTGCCTATACAAAGCCTCCGGAGGAGAGACACAAACTCTTCACCGCACCCGTATGTTGAAACACATGCTCATTGTTTTACTCATGCCCCAACATCTCTCAGTCTATTTAGACCTTGTTTTCAGTGAGCGTCCTACTGTATGGAATATCCTCCTGTGTGTATGTAGGCTACAGTAGGCTGTGTGTGTGTCTGTGCATAAAGGCCAGTGATGTTGATAACAATACCAAAAGTGGGCAGCCAATGTGTAATGATATGGTTAATGGATGAGGCAAACGATTTGCTCTCCTGAGTGTGCTCATGTGTGTGTTCATGTGAAGTAAAACATTACTTCACATGAATTTCTCGGGCAAACAAGTTGATTGCAAGAAAGGAACCATTAAAAAAGCGAGAGGGGAGCTTTCCGCCCGCTGTCAAAGCTTCATAGCACGGGGGGAGATGAAGAGTGAGCCGACCCACAATTCCTAATGCACTCCACATCTAACCGCGGGTTGAAGTACCCGTGTGTTATATTCAACATGTAGCTCTTTAAAATTCAACTGTGGTATTCGAATGACTCTTAAGTCTTGAAGTACCCGTGTGTTATATTCAACATGTAGCTCTTTAAAATACAGCTGTGGTATTCAAATGATTCAAATGAAGTCCTGACTGAACACAATCAGTGCATTATTTTTTGCATGGTATTGATCGTCTTTTTTTTTTTTTTTTACATATTTCCCTGGTTTGGCTCTGACCTTGGCTGTAGTTGATTAGACCAGACAATCTTTTGAGTTTGCTTCCTTAGATACTGAGTAGTCATATTTAACTAAAAACTTATGTAACTAAAAACTATCTAGGCTAATCAACTACACCCAAGGTCAGAGCCAAACCAGGGGAAAATGTTATAGAAGTGAACATCCCTTTAAGGCCAACGTTTCAGCCTTAAACAACAACAGTACAAAACACTAAAATCACAATTCAACATAAATGGATGTATCTTCAACATATTCCTAATAAACATGGCAGTTGTAAAGTGAAGTCCATTGATTGAGATAGATGATGTAAAAGGGGAAATCCCCGCCCTGTAACAAACCAACACTGTGCACCCCCTACAGCTCTACAGAAACGTAGAAATCTGCTGTCTTGTGTCTTTGTGCTCTGGTTATATAATGACAGGGTGAGAAGTCATGCAGCGTCACCGAACCCTGTGGCTCTGCTTCTGAGATGTTTAGAGGACACATTCCCTTACAGAGACACTTAGAGAGAGGGAATCCATTATATCTCAACTTTACAAGGAACGCATATAAACAAACATTATGTGTTTGCTAATGAAAGGATAGTAATGCTCTGAAATATTCAGTGCTCCATTTTACCAGGCCCAAGGCAGAAGCACAATAGTGAGTTCAATCTGCATTTCCTTTCATGCCTTCCTAAATGGGTCACAACGAGCCAGCGTCGCCGGGTTTTTCTCCTACAAAGTGTTGAGTGGGCAGGATTTCTATTACACTTATGACTTTCTAGCTGTTTCAAGGTTAGGTTATTAATACAGTGTCAAAACTAGTTAGCTATATTGTACTGTATGAGTATTGTGTTATACAGTAAACTGTATGGTGAGTGGGCAGGATTGTCATTGTTCTTAATTAATCTCCAGCTGTTTAATTAGTTGGTCTAATTAAAGTCAAGGCAATTCAAAGTATTTATTTAATCAAACTATCTGCTTCATTAAATAGTTGCAGTGTCTATTAGCTAGATGAAATGGACATCCCTTAGGGCTGTAAGCTGCTGTTGGTTGGAGTGACCTAGAGGTTCAATGGTTGAAAGTTTAGCACATGGAGTAAACATCCTGTCAGCAAGATTGTTTAGGTCTGGGGAATCTAAAATCACCCACCCACCCACCCACCCACCCACCCACCCACACACACACACACACACACACACATACACACAGCGTCTCTGTCTGCATGTGTGTGTGTGTGTGTGTGTGTGTGTGTGTGTGGGTGTGTGTGTGTGTGTGTGTGTGTGTGTGTGTGATGGAAAGCCAAGTTTAATGAGATGAATCTATCCATTAGAATGCCCTAAAGAGGGTAAATCCACATGGCCGCTAATTAGTCCATACTCCATCTTCTCTCCTCAGAGAGCTGGAGGACTTGACAGAGTCTCCTGATGCCAGGGAACATTATAGCCACTACATGCACCCAGCTCCAGATGCTGCCGATTGTTACTATCTAGCTGCTTTTAAATCAGGGAGCAGATGAATGTAACCCAGCAATAACAGACACAAACCCAGAGCCATGAACGCAGCACTGTCTTTCTTTGTCAGTGATCATTAGCCAAGGCCTATAGCCCCTGGTCCGAGCATTGATTACTTTATCTTGTGATGACTGATGGATAGATGACTCACTTACTTAAACAAATGTATTTGTTGTAAGTCACTTTGGATAAAGGCGTCTTTTGCTAAATGCCATGAATGTAAAATGTAACATGTAACATGTAAAATGTAAGGCTCTGTGGCTAGGTAAGTGTTACAATGGAGGCTTGGTGGCATGGGTCTGAATCAGCAAACAGTATGAACTCTTCACAAGCCTGTCCATACCATGCTATCACCTGTCCATACCATGCTATCACCTGTCCATACCATGCTATCACTTAGACTGTACAGAGCACTAGACTTTCAAACAATGACTATATACTATGGACACGACTGTCCCTGAGACAAAGCTCAGGAAATATCTCATTTACATTTACATTTATGGCATTCAGCAGACGCCTTTATCCAAAGCGACTTACAACAAATAAATTTGTCTAAGTAAGTGAACCTGTCTCCCATGTAATACCAGTGACTTGGCACACACGCATGCACGCATTACCACACACACACACACACACACACACAGCTATGCAGTTTGACAAGCACATGATGAATCTGAATCTTTTTCATCTATCTTTTCATGGTTTGAGAGGAAGGTACAGTAATGACACACTATTCAAGGTTTCTGTGTCATTCACTCATTTTACAGTATATATATATATATGCAGTACTGGCGAGTGAAAAGGGTGATATTTAGGCGTACTCTTAAGCCCTCTCTAAGGCCATAATAGAACTCTGCTTCGATGACTCAGACATACACTAGATAGTACTGAGTTATGAAACTTGATAGAGAACATTTCAACCAAAGTTCTCAAGGTTCAATCTTTTCTCTGATCAGACATTGGAAATGAACTCTGTGTGCGTGTGTGTGTGTGTGTGTGTGTGTGTGTGTGTGTGTGTGTGTGTGTGTGTGTGTGTGTAATTCTGTTTTATGTGTTTTTTAGCCATCTTGTCATGACTCACTCACAACCTCACAACCTCACAACCTCACAACCTCACAACCTCACAAGCTCTCACAGTGTTGTCTATGACTTCAACAGGTAACTCAAGGTAACTCAAACTCAGACAAGATCACCATTACATATACTGCTTACACTGCACTACTTATACTTATACTGCACTACCTGTATATATTGTTCACACTGCACTTTTCTGCTTTTTTGCACTTCTGGTTAGACGCTAACTGCATTTCGTTGTCTCTGTACTTGTACTCTGCACAATGACAATAAAGTTTAATCTAATCTAATCTAATCTAATCTAATCTAATTCTACTGAAGTAATGCTCTGTCTCTGTGTCTGTTATTGACAGTAGCACACTCCACATATGCCTATTATTTATGATAATAATTCATTCTAATGAATAATTATTAATTATTTAATGTACTAACTAACTAATGTATTGTTAATCTGAACCCTAAAACATCATGTCTGGCTCTGAACTGGTAATGATGCATAATAATATGAAATGAATAGATTAATTAGTGAACACTAAATCATACTCACTAATATATATATATATATATAATTCTGCACTAAGATGAATGGTAAAAAGAGTGGTTCATTAACAGTGACAATTAG
>NC_139669.1:3855237-3882737 GCF_951799395.1 Argentina silus
CCTCTTCTCCCTCCTCCATCATGTTTCTGCTCTTGGCCCCTCCTCTTACACAATTTACTGGAAGTAAACTAACTAAACCTATGAATCATTAAGGGACGCTTTTTCTTCAGTGTGTGTGAGTGTGTGTGTGTCTGTGTGTGTGTGTGTGTCTGTGTGTGTGTGTGTGTGTGTGTGTGTGTGTGTGTGTGTGTGTGTGTGTCATTGTGGGTGGCGGGAGGCAGTCACCCATTAATCTTGCCAGAGCATGAAAAACTACTGAACACGTAGATTAAAGCTTGTTCATCTGTCTGAGGGAGGGAAAGGGCCGCACAGTGACACAGAACATTACCACATCACTGACCTCATGAATTCAATTTGCTTCTCTTTGGGTTTTCCGCTGCATTACAAAGCTGTCTGTCCCCAAAGACCTCTTTGCTCTACACATTCAGCTCGATGGATTTATCTTATTAAACAGTAGGCCTACGATAGGTTGACAGAGTATAACAAATAATGCAGCTTCTAACACTTAAAACCCTCAGATAACAATGGAACACATTTCCAACAATGCACATTGCTCTAGCTTGTACAGTATGCCTGCCTTGATAACAGTAATGGAGACACAAACAATAATGGATGGATTTACAAATCACGCTTTCAAAAGCGAAGGAAATACCACTGAGAAAGAAAACAAGAGAAAAAAGGCCTTGGAAATTAGCTTTGAATAAGTTTCCAATTTCCTTTCCGTCAGACCACAGAAAGTATACAAATAAACCCACACATACACAGAGATTGCTTCTTAATCTCATGAAAGCGATTTCATTTTACAAGGTCAAGACCAATATTTGCTCTTCTCAATTGATATGCAGGGATATGAAAACACCTGTTGATTCAGCAAATAACACCCAATTTGATTCAGCAAATTGTGCTGTGCAGAGCGAAAAAATACCTTACTCTACAGCATGATATTTATTGTAGCTTGAAGTTAACAATGGTTTTGAGAAAACTGTAATTATTCAATCAGAGTGTTTGTAAGCAGTCTGAAAATGCATTGCATATCATGGAAACGCTAGAAGCAGTATTCAAAGTACCATTGGATTATTTCGCATTGAGTCTATTAGAAATTGTAAGGTAAGATGGCTGGCTTTGCCCCAATTTTTAAAAATGTTTGGGCCCTTAGACGTAATCAGTGAAAGCTCAGCAGAGACCGGGGGCCCAGAAGACCCCTATTCTATTGTCTAATGGGGAGACCAGAAGTAGGGGGCTACTCACCTTCACACACACCCAGGAGTCACACTGACCTCTGATCTGAACCACAACACAATAAAACCACCCAATGTTCGCTGATTTCATCAAATGATTTGAACCAATACGTTTGAATAATGCCTTCTGAGGAGGTCAGGACTTCTAGCGGTGAAAAACAAAACACCATCCAATGACCTTGTGCTGATTGTGTGATGTGAAAGTGTGGCCTGTATCAGCTGGTTCATGCCTGGTGACCAGTGGCTTCCTGCCTGACACTCAGAGAGTCAATAAGGGTCACATTCTCTGCCCAGAAGCCATTAGTGATGTGGGTCGGAGGTCACATTCTAACAGCCCCGAGACACACAGTGCATTGTCCTCACTGCGCTATGCTGCATGGCAGATAAACAATGGGAGGTTGCTGTTATTTGTCAAGGTCAAGTGACATGACTGGCCTTGTCTGCTGTGGTGATAGTTGGCATGTCAGGGTGCATGATCCAAAATTAGCCAAGAACACCAGCTATGTTGCCCTAATGCCTGGAAGGCTGGTGGTGAGACCCAGTCACAAGGCCTACAAGGCAGAGCGCTAGATAAGGGCCAGCAGAGATCAGGCAGACAATGAAGTGAGCTGCACCTCTATTCTTAGCCTGGCTGGTCTGGTCCAGGCAGCACAGCCCTAACAGCACATTAGGATTAGGGGGGGGGGGGGCGTGCCCTGGGCCTTAACACACACTCACTATGTGGAGTGATGGATGCTCTGGGCAGATGAATAAACAAGGTGCTTGACTGATCCAGCTTAGCATGGAAGCACAACCACGTCAGCCATCTGGAGAATTCTCATAAGGCCATTACCTGAGCTTTTCAATCGGTGCTAACATATTTAAAGAGAGAGAGAGAGAGAGAGAGAGAGGGAGAGAGAGAGAGAGAGGGAGAGAGAGAGAGGGAGAGAGAGAGAGAGAGAGGGAGAGAGAGAGAGATAGAGGGGGAGAGAGAGAGAGAGAGGGAGAGAGAGAGAGAGAGAGAGAGAGAGAGAGAGGGGGGAAGAGAGAGAGGGAGAGAGAGAGAGAGGGGGGGGGAAGAGAGAGAGGGAGAGGGAGAGAGAGAGAGAGAGAGAGAGAGAGAGAGAGAGGAGAGAGAGAGAGAGAGAGAGAGAGAGAGAGAGAGGGGGGAAGAGAGAGAGGGAGAGGGAGAGAGAGAGAGAGAGAGAGAGAGAGAGAGAGAGAGAGAGAGAGAACAAGTTACTAAAAAATTAGGCAGTGCATCAAAGTGAGTGAGGAAGCGAAAGGAACCATGAACTCATTATTATCACCCCCTCTCTCCCAGACGTTATTGCTTCTCTTTTTAAAACACATAAATAAATGCTTGAGCAAATACATTGGTGGTTTTAAAACTGGCTCTGTTTCCAAGGGGAAAGTTAAAGGCTTGTTTGAAGAGTTGTTTTTGGTTTCTGAGCTCCTGGCTTCAAAGGGCCTCAGTCAGGTGAAGCTTGAACATTTCAGAGAAAAACCTCTAATGAACCAATCAGCCTTTTGGCCCCAGATGCACAAACACAAAATGGAGAGGCGGCTTCCTTTAGCCAGTCCCAGCACAGCAGGTTCTTTATTGAGTGTAATGGCGGATCAAGACCTGAATGAGCACTCATCAATGGCCCTCAGTCTACCTCCTCAACACCTGCCTTTGTGGGGACATGAAAGAGGCTACATGTTCAGCCATGTACACAGCCGCACATACCAACTTACTGACACGTTCATTAAGTTACACAGAGTCGGAGAACTGTGTAACTTTGATCAACCAACCAACCAGAGACAACATACAGTAGCATGGCCTGACTAAGGTCTCATGTTAGAGTGGGTTTCAGAAGACTGAAAGGTCCTCAGTGAAAGAAAGAAATGTCTGGAAAAGTTAGTTTTACAGTAAAGTATTCCAGAAAAAGTATTTTGATACTAAGTTGGACACAGGCAGCAGAGCTCCTGGTATCTTGTGGCCTCCAGGTGATTTCTGGGCCTCATCATTCCAGCTCACTAATGATCACAGATAGAGATGGAATCACTCAGTGGAACAATGTGTTTAAAGATTTATACTGGCCAGTCTCTCTCTCTCTCCCTCTCTCTCTCTCCCTCTCTCTCTCTCTCTCTCTCCCTCTCTCCCTCTCTCTCTCTCTCTCCTCTCTCTCTCTTCTCTTCTGCCAATTTCACAACCATCTTCATGGTTCTTCAGCTCAACATGTTGACAAATACCAATCAAGGGACTTAAGATGGCAGGAAGTATTGAATAGCAGGAACCATCCGAGTGTGTATGTGCGTGTGAATAGCAGGAACCATCCGAGTGTGTATGTGCGTGTGTGTGTGTGTGTGTGTGTTTGTGTGTGTGTGTGTGTGTATATAGAGCTGTTAAAGAGTGTGTGGCTGTCAATGGGTTGTAATGTACATTACACCACACATACCAACTTACTGACACGTTCATTAAGTTACACAGAGTCAGGGTACTGTGTAACTTTGATCAACCAACCAACCAGAGCCAATATACAGTAGCATGGCCTGACTAGGGTCTAATCTTAGAGAGGGTTTCAGAAGGTTGAAAAGTCTTCAATGAAAGAAACTGTCAGGAAAAGTTAGTCTTACAATAGAGTATTTCAGTTGAAAAAGTATTTTCTCTGAAAAAAGTTGGAGCAGAGACAAGTGATTTCTGGGCCTCATCATTCCAGCTCACTAATGATCACACAGATAGAGATGAACTCACTCAATCGAACAATGTGGTTAAAGATTTATACTGGCCAGTTTTCTCTCTCTTTCTCCATATCTGTGTGTGTGTGTGTGTGTGTGTGTGTGTGTGTGTGTGTGAGAGAGAGAAAGGATTGCCTATGCAGAGAACTGTTGTACATGGGGTCAATGTTTCCATGTGAACCTGCTGAAGAGCAGAGAGACTGGTCTCAGCTGAACCTCCTGTCCTCTCTGCATTCTGCAGCCCAGCCGGAGGCTCTGTTTAGAGGGCCTCAGGGAGAAAGCTCTCTTTCATGCGGTCCTCTCCCATATCTACTCTCCCAGACACATGCATACATTGAATGCTACCACACTCACACAGACAGCTCTTTGACTTGAGCCAGCTCTTTTGCTGACACCTTTGTGTGAAAAGAGGCTTAAAGTAAACACAGAAACCACTCAACCTGCCTCTCTGTACAGTCTTTTATGAAGAGCGTTGGGTAACGTATCTTTTGGAAAGGAGGCCAACAGCAGCTTTTATGCCACTGAGCTATGTATTGAGAAAGAAGAGGCCATGATGAATGTGACTGCTGGGGTGAGACTGTCTCTTTGTTGTTGGTTTAGTTGCATTAGAGGAAGGTCTGATAGGAGAGGAGGAAGTTACTGTTGTCACTCCAGACCACCTCTCTCTCTCTCTCTCTCTCTCTCTCTCTCTCTCTCTCTCTCTCTCTCTCTCTCTCTCTCTCTCTCTCTCTCTCTCTCTCTCTCTCTCTCTCTCTCTCTCTCTCTCTCTCTCTCTCTCTCTCTCTCTCTCTCTCTCTCTCTCTCTCTCTCTCTCTCTCTCTCTCTCTCTCTCTCTCTCTCTCTCTCTCTCTCATCATATAGCCTGCCCACTGAACCTTAACCCACTGCTCTTTTACGATGGACAAATCCAGCAAAACTCACTGAAAGAAATGTGCTAACATTACCAAACCAACAAAGACATCCCTGTGAGACAAGGAGGTTGCTAATAGCTTAATCCCGAGCCACAAGGGGCATTCAGCAAATTTTACAAGAACCCATTAATGAAGGTTAATAATATGCAGAGTGGAATGAAAAACACAGAACATTCTCACTGTTGGGATCTGGTAAAAGTTAATCTATTCCCTCCTGACAATTTTGACATTTTCAAATGATGCTACATTTCTCAAACATGTGCATTTCCCAGTTTCCCTCCACTCAACCCCAGATAACTGCTACTGTAGTCCACGACCAGGTCATCTTGACACAAACAAGTAGCTTGCTGCAGAGAGCAGGGTCAAACTGTCAAGAAGTTATTACAGTAGTTAAACATCTCTCTCTCTCTACCCCCCCACCCCGACCACCCCTCTCTCTCTCTCTCTCTCTCTCTCGTCCATGGTTAAACGACAACAGACTACAGGTCTAAATAATGTCATCAGTATTCATTATGTCAGTGACAAGCGGAGAATTCATCCTCAGCCCCCTCTGTCATTCCTACATGCCTCTGGGGATTCAGTGAAGGTTAATTTATTTAAATCTCACATCCACTCATCGCAATTCCATTACACTAAACTAATGAATCTTTGGTTTGCAGTCTAATCAGCTTTCCGCTGTCAAAGGCCCATATCTCTCCAGGAGCACTGTGGGTGAGTGTGGAGTTTGAAAGAGATAGCATAGCTGCTGATAAGGTCACATCAACATGGGAGAGTTGATACAGAAGAGGACCACATGAAAGAGAGAGTGTGTGTGTGTGTGTGTGTGTGTGTGTGTGTTTGTGTCATCAGCCTAGTCTTGTAACGTCTCGTCCTGTTTCTTAGTTTATGTTAGTCTTCGTTTCATGTGATTCAGTTTCCTGTTTATTTTTGCGTTACTCACCTTGCCTCTCGTTTCAGACACTTCACCACCTGCCCTTGTGCGTTTCCCCCTGTGTGATTGTCGACCCCGCCCTGATTGGCTTCACCTGCTCCTCATCATCCTTCCCTGTGTATTTAGTCTGGGTGTTCTCCTGTCTCTGTGCCAGTTCGTCTTTGTACTTCGTGTCATGTGTCCCAGCATTTCCTAGTGTTAAGTATTCCTGGTTTTTGATCTCCGAGTGTGTTTCTGATTTTGCCTTTTTTGCCTACCCCTTTTTGGATTATCTGCCTGCCTTTTTTGAACTGCTTACCTGTGTACCAAGGCTTGCTTTGCCTACTCCCTTCCTGAGTTATATGCCTATCACTTGACTGACTACCCATGTATCAAACCTTTTTTTGGAAGTAAAGACTATTCTATTGGATTTAAGTTTTTGTCCACGAGTTGTGTGTTTGAGTCCTTTGTCTGAGTACTCCAGTCATTACAAGTTTAATATTTCTAATTATAACATATAGAGGATAACAAAGTCAACTCATAACACCACCTTCCATCTGTCCCCTCTCCCCCAAACATACCCACTGTTAAGGAATGTAGTCACAGTTATCTAATCATGATATTAATGTGCCTAAGGACATTTCCCATATCATTACAGCATGTTGTGTCAGCGTTATTGTACAGACAGCTGTTATGAAGATGACTCTGAAAAGGGTACCCTGTCAGTTTAATTGTCAGTTACAACCAATGTCAAACTGCCTCCTGTGTTCCAATAGGCTGGCTAATGAGTGAGGATCCCAGAGAGGAACAGAGGAGTCAAAGCCCTCGCAGCCCAGCTGGCTCCGATGGGCTTCACCAACGGCAGGCTGTGTCAGTCCTGTGACAGGGCTTCTCTCCAGTAGGAGTCACTGACTGACTCACGGACCATTCTAGCACTTTCTCAGCTCCAGGGATCAGCTCAAACACAACAGGTTCTGATTGCTCCAGTCTCCCTAAACTGCTCTGAAGTCAGCTCATTTGAGAGAAGGAAGGGGAGCAGAGAGAGGGAGGGTAGTGTGTCTTTGGGGGCTGACACACGGACGGCCCTTGGCAGACGGTGCAGTGATTTATGATGGGCAGTCTGCAATACCAGCTGGGGGATTGAGGCATGGCGTACTCACCCTGTGACAGACAGTATATAAGGGAAAGGTGGGTTAGAAGTGCCAGGCGCTTTGTTGGGTCAGGAAATGCCTCCTGATTTAGACAGAGCTGCTGGGACGGACCGGGCTCAGCTGAACACTGGGCCTTTTAGGGCCAGGCCCATATATCACTAAGCCACTATTTGGCTATATATTTCTCTCCCTTGCTCTCTCTGTCCTCTCTCCCTCTCTTCCTCCAACCCTCTCCCTCTCACAGCTGGTCAGAAATGTCCACTCTGGAGCAGGTGCAGAGGTAAACACAGCCTTCAGAGTGAAGCTCCTCTTTCTGCTTTAGAACCATTCTGTTATTGCCTTCTCATATCATAGCAATGGAAGGAGCAAGAGGCCAGAGAGAAACAGAAGCAATGACAGCTTTTCATAAAGAGCTGCCACATTCCAACTGAAGGGAGCTCATTAGTCAACAGGTGCCCTGGCAAGCAGCTTCACAATCATCATGCAGAACGTTATCAAAACTATTACTTGAACATGACTCTGTAAACACACTGGAATCACATGTAGACAATAGACCTTGAAACACATTCAAACAAAGACTGCTGAAAGCATTTCCTTTGGCACCGATTTTAAGTGCCCAATCATCCATTTCGAATTGTTTCAAATTACAGTTCCAGTTTATTTTGGGAGGAACTCCACAATTTGCGCAGTGCAAAAATATCCCTGTTCTGAGACTCGGGATTGGATTCCAAGATTGGAAAACATTTACTTGTCACTTGCATCAATAACTTGAGTTAACAGGTTTCTCTCATATTACCAGTCATACGCAACTTTATCTCTCGCCCAATCTTTCAATCCTCTCATTTTACAGCCTCTAATACGTTCTGTCTCATCAGTTTAGCTGAACATGTTTATTCCTCAAAGATGAAAGGCTGTTTCTTCTTTCCTTCTGCACATTTTGCAGCATATTGTCCATTGATTTGTATTCTAAAAGAGTGTTTTACATGGTTTATTTTTTTTGCTTTTGATGAAGGCTTGAAAGCGATCTGGATCGGCGCTATGTTAATGCCTAGCCTCGATTTCCTCCATAGTTGAGATTGTTTATCCATAACTAAAACACCAAAACAATCTGCTCAAAGGCACAGCAGAGACTGTTTTTACTAAGGAAACTTCACACCGTTCAACAAGTCTGTTCTCATCCTGTTTTTTATTGATTTTTAAAAAAAATCTGCCTTCATTGCCAGGGCCATATCAGCACTGAACAATGTAAAGCACTGACTGACAGCGATGTACCCCACCTGACTCAACGATGTACCCCACCTGACTCAACGATGTACCCCACCTGACTCAACGTTGCTCTTTTATCATGCACAGTGATTATGTTTGTATTCCTACATATTCGATTTTGTTTGTGTTTTTCATACTGTGTGTTTTTAATGTGTTTTGTGCAGTGTCGTTTATACAGCTGCAAACCAAATTGCCCAAGAGTGCCACAATCCTCGTGTGTGAGTCAGAAAACAGGAGGATGGATAAATGGCTAGATGGATTGGTGGATAAAATGAGGCTTGGTTGGTTGTGCTGGGTTGAAGTTGGAGCTGACTATTCACTCTCAACAGCGTGGGAGGTTATCCCTCTCAGTGTGTGTGTGTGTGTGTGTGTGTGTGTGTGTGTGTGTGTGTGTGTAACCAGCATTGTCTATAGAGAGAGAGAGTTGAATCCCCTCCTCAGCACAGCACAGCCAGATTAGCACTTGACAAATCAGGGCGACAGGCGAGGAGAGGAACAACCTGAGCCCTGCCACAGCATTGATTGCATATTGTTTAAAGATGTGGGATCAGAGAGAGGTTAAAGGGGGAGGATATGGATCATATAAATGCAATCATGTCAAATTAAAGTGATTTACCCAGCAATTCATCTGTCTGACGTAACTTAAACCATGCCACTTACACACTGAAACATACAGACATTTCATCCACACATACTACATTACCTACACTAAGGATAACATATACGTTCAACCCAGTGGGTACATCTCACTATGTTCCACTGAAGGTCCTATACTAATTGGTCTAATTAGAGGATTTGATGAAAGGCTATATTCCCCTGTGGGTTAATTACCTACGTATGTAATACGTAGTTATGTGAGTTACAGTAGAGTTTTCCTTTGTTGTTTGAGGGTGCCTTTATGTGAGTCATCACCAGCCTTTTTGGCACCTGTCTCTTCCTCTCCCTCCCATCCACCAATAGGAGCTTTGTGTTTGAGTTCTCTGTGTCCCCACAGCGAGGGTGTGTCCATGTGATTGAATCTGTCTCCAAATGAATCAGCCCCCCTGAGTGGAGCACCAGGAAAAGCTCTGCTTTCGCTCCAAACCCCCTTTCAAAAGGAGAGGCTTTCTCCTTTGAAGCTATTCCAGGATACAGTTATAAGCCCTGAAGAGGAGAATAGCCAGATGCCTGCTTGTCATTCTCCATGAATCCTCCAGTCCAGTAGACTGAAGCTCTTCACTGTGGGGACTGACTGATGCTGATCACTGTCTGCTCTGGTACCGAGGACATGACCAGTCTGACCAGTCATGAGATATGCAAACGTCTGTAAGATTTCCTGCATGTTTTTACCATGCAACCAATACACTTAGAATTTACATAAGCAGTATTGTAAACATCATGGAACATTTGGTTCCAACAAAATTCTTCGTTTCAGCAACATCTCAGATCTCTGACCTTAACATTTAACAGAAAGCTGCTCAGTCAGTAAAACGGTTGGGTAAGGCTATGTATCTGGTGCCCTCCACCCTCCCTGTATAGGCCTGCCATGTTTACAGAAGGAGCATAGTGTGAGGTGCTGCCAACACAATGTTTTGTCACACATGAAGGTGCTTATGTACCTGTGGCTAATACCACCGACACTCTGAATTATTTGTTGCCTGATTGGGAGTGTGTTGGTTGCTATGGAAGAGAGGGTTTTAGTACAACAAAACACATCATTCACCAGAGCAAAGTGGGCTTTCTCCTCTCCTTAAAGGGATAGTTCAGGTTTTTCGATGTTAGAGTGTTGTAGGCTCATCTAGACACTTTTTTTCTGTCAAATGTCCATTCTTGAGGCTTCTTTGGCTGGCTAGAGGGCTAGCACTTAGCCATACCAGCCTCGGAGCCAGCCAGAGAAAGCTCAAGAATGGAAATTCGACCCCGGACCGGACCCCGACGACCCCCTCGGATTATCCTTCTCTCCACCACCCCTCTCCCTATATTATTATTATTATTATTATTATTATTATTATTAGTAGTAGTAGTAGTAGTAGTAGTAGTAGTAGTAGTAGTAATAGTAGTAGTAGTAGTATTATTATTATTATTATTATTATAAAATACGCCTTCGGGCTAAACCCTACCCTCTCTGTGTGCTGTCATTTGGTTCCGCAGACGTTCCTGTTTAACAGAACCCCCTGAACTATAGGAAGACATCAAAGTGAGAGTCAATTACCTTCGCTGCCACAGTAACAGCCTGGGCATAAATAAAGAAGATGGCCAAAGTAGGGCAGGAGAAGTCTGAAAAACAACAACATCTCCTCTCCACTTCAGGGGGGAGAGCTGTAGAGGTCAAGGAAGGTTGGGCTTAGTCAAGTGAACACACACTGAGCACACAGTGAATCAATTAGATTTATTCAGAGGTCTTGAGTTTGTACTAATACATGGTGAGACAAAGCTCTGAGTCATTCTGAGAGAGAGAGAGAGAGAGAGAGAGAGAGAGAGAGAGAGAGAGAGAATATCAGGGGGCAAAATATTGTACATTAAGAGGCTGTATTTTAATGTGTCTTTATTTCAGAAATTGTAGTCGAAGAAATCCTCATTTTCAATTCTCCCGGACTTGGTCTGCAGTCTGGAATTAAGAAAAAGAAAGTTGTATGCTGAAAATCCCCAACTCTGCAGAGGCCATCCAAACCCCAAATCTGCAGGCTGGATAGCTCTCTAGTCTACATCTCCTTCCTCTCATTCTGGCCTAGTGGAGGAGATGTGCAGTGTGAAAGCGTTGCAAGATATATGTTGGCTCAAATGAAGCCAGTTATGCATTCCCAGCTGTTTGCACTTTGCTTGTTTCTGCTCGGGAGCCTGGTTAAGGAGGGGAAAGTAATTAAAACAAATAACACGTTGAAACACTTTCCTTTTTTTTCCGACCTGCTACTTTATGAGTGTCGATGGAAACAATTGAGTTGGGAAGGGAAACAACCTTTAGAGGCAGGAAATGGCCACGTCACGGAGGCCATTACAGCAATGAAGGACAAGGACAATTAGCCTGGTCATAGATCACAATTTAGCAGCTCTGTGAGAGGGAACTAAGCCAGCAGAACCCATTCAGCCTGCATAATAGAAAGCCCAGAAATGATTCTTTGCTCTTTTGACATAAACTTTATCTTAGGACACAAGCCTAAGATTTAGAAATGCATTGAGCTGATAAGAGCTCTCCAATGTTTAACACTGGTTTTACACCACTGCACTTGCTAGATTTTATTCTGTTAGTTCACAGTTGGACAGTATCAGTAGCTTTAATGAGGCCAGGTTTCCGGTGGTTATGATACTGAAATAAATTATCTGTCCCATAATGCTCACCACATGCATATGGTTTTAAAATAATCCTCAAAGAGAAAGTTAATAAGCAAGAGGATGCATATTTCACCACTTTTAACAGCGGTGGGATGTTTTCCAGGTGGCCCATGGATATCAAAAGCTAGGCTACTTCCAAAACCTACACACAGAACCTACACACAGAACCTACACACACAACATACACACACAACATACACACACACAACATACACACACAACATACACACACAACATACACACAAAACCTACACACAGAACCTACACACACAACATACACACAAAACCTACACACAAAACCTACACACAGAACCTACACACACAACATACACACACGACATACATGCAAAACATACACACACAACATACACACACAACATACACACACGACATACACTTTTAGCACACAGTCTGATGAGGAGTTCATTGCAAACAAATACAGATTAGGATTATGACATGACTGGTGTCTGTGCAACAGTACAGGACTGTTGATTTGTGGAGGCATTGTAAAGAGATTAGAGAGGGGTTTAAATATGATGAAAATACTTCTCTGAGAGCCAGACATAGCAAAGCCCCTAAATACCTTTAAAGTCTCCATGTAGCGCCCCCCCCCCCAACCACCCTGTCCCACCACAGCTGGCCCGGGCTATTTACAGTGCCCTCGGAAAGTATTCAGACACCTTCACCCTTTCCACATTTTGTTGTGTTATAGACTCAATTTAAAATGTATTAAATTAAAAGAATTTGCCATCAATCCACACACTATACCCCAGAATGACAAAGCGAAAACACGTTTTTTTTTATTTCAGTAAATGTATTAAAATTGAAATACAGAAATATCTCATGTACATAAGTATTCAGACCTTTGCTATGGCACTCTTAAAATTAGCTAAAATGCAAAAATGTCATCAACAAATCACTCAATAAGTTGAATTGAGTCCATCTTAATGCAAGTATAATAGTCCATGTAATTTTGGAATTAATATCTTTGTTTTTATAGGGTCTCTGATTTGCATAGGAAACAATTACAGACTGTGTAGATTAGGATGTCACTACCAACTCAGCAAATTATATAAGCCTCAGGGTCGCATTCCTAAGCAGTTTTGTTCCTCTCCATTTGCTCAGTTTGTAATGACAACCTGATCCACACAGTGTATAATTGATTTCTATGCAAATCAGAGACCCGATAAAAACAAAGATATTCATTCAAAAATTACATGAACTATTATCCCTGCGTTAAGATGGACTCAATTCAATTTATTGAGTGATTTGTTGATGACATTTGGTGTCATAGCAAAGGGTCTGAACACTTACATACATGAAGTATTTTTGTATTTCAATTTGAATACATTTACTGAAATTTCTAAAAATCAGTTTTTGCTTTGTCATTCTGGGGTACTGTGTGTGGATTGATGGCAAATTATTTTTAATTTAATCCATTTTAAATTGAACAAAATGTGGAAAAAGTGAAGGGGTCTGAATACTTTCAGAAGGCACTGTATGTGTGTTGGTGGGGAACACTGATTCTGTCTGAGTTACTATGCAACCAACCACACTCTTGATGTGCCCACCCCAGAAGAGCAGAGAGATAGCCCTTTGTTAACAGCGTTGATGTCATCTACAGTAGGCCTGTGTCCTAAATTTAGCTCAAACTGAAATTAAATTTCTCTACACATTTTTTATGTAAAGTGTATGATAATAGGAGCTTTTTAAAAAAAAAAAAGAAAAAAAAAGAAAACTTAAGCAGCTTAACTGCTATTCAGTTGAAATAAAGGATGCCTGAAGACATATGAATCACATCAGCTGGTGCTGTGAGAAAAGGCTGAAATAATGACTATACCATGCAGGTATTCTCTGAGGCTGTTCAGCATGGCCAAAAACCTGACTGAGATTTAGATCTAAATGTGTTATTCATCTCCATTCCTCTACTGGAACTCACATCTGAGGAGATCTAAGGGGAGGAGGGGATACTTTAAACTGTAATTGGAGACGCCTTGTAGCTCACTCCCAGCTGAAGAGCTCAGGAATCGGTCCATAGGAGTTGTCATTGCTGATGCAAATGAATGCAGCGGCCGATTCATGTGAGAGGTCTCCACTGGTGCCCTTTGTGCTGCTTTATGATGCCTATAAACCAGGGCTTCCATCCACCTCAGCGCTGCGCTGGACGTCTTATGAGGCAGCCAGGATCACATGGAGATTTAGGACAGGATGGGCGGGAGGCTGCTACAGCAGAGCCTTCACAAGGAGCGGAGGGAACGGTCTGGAGGAGAGGTACGTCTGCAGGGAGTTGATTTCCCCTCTAGGAGAGAGGTCCAAAGCCACACACTCTGCAAGACACATGATATCAGCTACTTGAGCACATCCCCTGTCATGGAATGCTATTCATCTCCTTCATCATCATGATCCATATCAATTTCAGGACTATTGAAGTTCACATGGTTACAAAAACAGAGGTGTAAAAACCACGGCCAGTGGAACAAGCTGTAGTCTTGGTATTTGTCTCACATAAACCTATAGCCCAGTGGGATGAATCAGAGATGGGTCTACAGCATGAAAAAGGTGACTAGAAATGTAAAAATGATGAGATGGAAATGCTGGGAACCAACACATAAAACCATGGACACGTGACACAATCAATTTGGTTAGTACTATGTTCAGAGAAAAGCTGTTGGCAAATATTATAAAGGTGAAAACAATGGAGGTATGGATTGGAATGCTAATTACAAAAACCGCTCTTTTATCTAACTGAACAAAGGAGTCCCATCATCAATCACCTCTCGAGTGAAACAGGCAAACAGCAGAGGCCATTTGAAACCCAGACAAAGCATTGTCACTAGTGCTCCCTCTGAAAAGGAGTGCCATTAAATGTTTCTTATAATCAAACAAAATAGCGCTGATGTGTTTGGTCAACTTTGGATGAATGGACAAAACACTTTCATCACAAATACATCCTAGCCGTTCTTACTTCTCAGGGAACTGGAAGTGCAGTGACCTGGTTTTGTTGGAGATTCATTTGAGGGTAAACTCAGTGGACAAAAGTGCCTTTGGCCCTTCAGGCTGTCGTGAGAAAAGAAAGGAAAAGCAGCATTTGGCATCAAGCACCTGTTCCTTTTTTAGAAGTGGCACTGAGGCAAAAACAAAGATAATAATTAACAGTGACAAAAACAGGGCTAAATAAGGAGATGGCACACAGGCCTGTCAGGTCGGCACACTCTTTGCCTCATGGAGTCTTATTTCCTCCAAGCCTGCTCACCCCCTTGATGAGCCAATCACATCAAACCAGCGCCTGGGGCATCAGAGCGGCCATGTTCTCTGACCAGCAACAAAACACGTTTGAAGTGATTGAAAAAGAAGCAAACGTCTGGGCCAATTAGAGAGAGGACTGCAGCAGAGCAATTGCCAAGGTTATGCTTCCACCAGGGTTGAAAACTGGCAAACTGTCTGATTCAGTGGTAGTGCCAGTGGATTGCAGTTCTGACGGCCACCTGCCCTGGCACACCCAGGAAACCAAACTCCAGGAAGCCTATTAACAAGAAGTCGGGCTGCAGCCAATCACTGTGTCAAGGCTAATTCATCAGCCAATCACTGGGATTCTCGTTCCTGTGCTTTGTTAAAGCTCCCAGTGCCGTGGGCTACACAGCCACAGAGGGCCAGAGGACACAGGAGGACCAAACATGTAGAGTTTAGCCTGGGGCAAGGTAGGAAGGTAGGGAGAGCCCAGTGTTACCATTAAACACAGTTCTGAACCTCCAAGCACCTCCTCCCTTAGATCCAGATCAGAGTTCTGGTGTTGTGTCACTGTTACAGACAGACCCACTCACACAGATGGAGATGGAATGCCACTTCCTCCCCCGTCTCCCTATCTCTCTCTCTCTTTGTTGGAGAGGTGTAACCTCCATCCCTCTCTCTCTGCTGTGTTGTGGGCTAATGAGGGCCTGGCTGGGGCTGAGAATGACAGCTCCTCTCTTCAAAAGCCTTTGTCAGGTCTGCCCCAGGGGCTGTTTTTACAGCAGGCTCCCAGAGGAGCAGAGCTGCCCTGTACATCCCTCACATCTCCACACTGGCCTGTTTACCTGCAGGTTACATGTCTGCTAGCTCACTGGCAATCCACATTCATCTATGTTGCTTGTCAAACACACAGGAGATTGTTCAGGCAATTTGACTGAATATGAATGTCTCCAAGACAACTGTGTATGCATGTTGATACAGTATCTGTAGTCCTGGTGAATATAGGCATACTGATTTACAAGACCAATATTTACTATAGAGAGTTATCATTTCCAGCATAAACTGTGATGGATGATTTTGTGAACAGCTTGGGATCCCAATGCCTCTACTTTATGCTCCACAAAATATTCTCCTTATTATTTAGAACGCAGCATAAACAAACACAGATTACAAAAAAGTTGGATAATTAGGCTACTGCATAAACAAATCCTTGCTGATTATTGTATCATCACTTATAACATTCCTGGACCAATGCCATGTCCCAGATCTCAGATCGCCATGACAATGACTTGATCAGTTCCTAATAAGAAGAGCACAACAAGGGTGTGATGTGTAAACAAGCTGAATCCGCTCCATTACCACGACGACCGTGGGCTCCCCTGCCGCCCTGCCATTAATTATCTGGTCTTACAGGAAGATTAGAAGAGAGCAACAACAAGAGGAGAGAGAGAGAAAACAACACTTAGCCAGACTCTACTGGTCCTCCCCACTTGAATTACCAGCCCAGCAGAAACAGAGCCAAGACAGCTTCATGGATCACATCACGTACAGGGTGCAGCTCCAGTGGCTCTGGTCTGCTTGGCTCCTTTCCTCTCCTCTCTCTCTCTTTTTCCCCCTCTCCCTCTCCCTCCCTCTCCCTCCCTCCCTCCCTCCCTCCTCTCTTTCTTTTCCCTACTCTTCTTTTTCTGTCTGTCTGTCTGTCTGTCTGTCTGTCTGTCTGTCTCTCTCTCACCATCCATCTGTCTCCATCACGGCCAGAGAGACAGGCTTGTGACTGCCTGACGCTGTGAGCCATTAACAGGGCCAGAGTGCTGGGCGAGAGGAGGAGGGAGAGTGTTGGGGGTTGGGGGGCGTCTGACTGTGAGTCAACACGCAGGGTAGAAAACCAGCTTCAGCAGGATCTGTTCAGCATCCCTCCTCCTTCCTTTCCTTCTCTCCTTCCTTTCCTTCTCTCCTTCCTCCCCCTCTCCCCCACGGTGTCCAGGTTGCCGAGGGGGAGAGGCAGATCTTCAGGGATCCGCCACTCCCCACTATTAAGCTTTAATCCCTCAAAGTGGGAGACAGCAAACATTTGATCGCAGCAGAGGTGATTGATGTGGGGCTGCCACTACCTCAGCGGTATGTTCAAACAGATCCATGAAGCAAACACACAGGTACACACACACACACACACACACACACACACACACACACATACACACACACACACACACACAGATCCATGAAGCAAACACACAGGTACACACACACACACACACACACACACACACACACACACACACACACACAAACACACACACAGACAGACACACACACAGACACACTCACACACACACACACACACACGCACACACGCACATACACACACACACACACAGACACACATACACACATACACACACACACACACACACGCACACACACACACACACACACACACACACACACACATACACAGGTAGAAAGTTAAAAATTCCAATAAATATTTTATTACTCCATTTTTCATCCATTACAGAGTACAATTATATTCATATAGAATCATACCAGCATTTGCTGGCCTCTTTTAAAATCAGGGTTTTAGCCCAGTGGTGCCAAAACTGCAGTCATTGTGCACACTCATTCAATCGTGAGCCCTGCAGCTAAACTGGGGCCAATCAAATTAAACTGTGCATAAAAATCTGACCGATTGGTCGGTCATAAAACTTTATTTCGATGATGATGAAATGCAAGAAAGGGATGCAAGGTTTCAAATTTTTCACTTTGAAAATAACGCAAATTACTTTTAACTTGAGTACTTTTCAATAAACAACTTTTTTACCCTTACTTAAGTTGTGTAGAGTCCAACATCCAAGGTCACCTGCAGTCGTTTGTGACGTGGTGTGGGGGGAATAGTGTAGAACTGTGTGGGAGTGATGTGGAGACCTAATTGGATTGTAAAGAGCTTTATGAATACTGATGCACCTCAGGGAGACGGGGACCTGGGGCTTCATTCCAATAGAATGACGTTAACATGAGGATGTGAGTGTGTGTGAATTGCCTGTGGAGACGTGTGTTCTGTCTAAAAGGGTCTGTGGAGATTGTGGAGTGTGACGTAAAAGCGACAACTGGGCCCTTTTATTTCCTGTGTAAGAGAGTGTGAATAAAGGAATACAACGTAAGGAACACGACTTCCTTATGACAAACACAAGCACCTCATTTCCCAACAAACTGGAATATAATCTGTGTGTTACCAGAGAACCATGGCCTAACAAGTCAACAGAAAGCACAACTGAGGATATGTCACTGTGTAAGACAACATTAGCAACCAATGATACAGTAGGATATATAACTATCTCTAGGGAACCATAAATAGACTCCTTTAAAACATGCCGTGCAGAGTAAAGACCAGAGTAGATTATCTATGATGAGAGCTTTGATCTGCACCCTGTGAAAATGGCAGCCTGCGATCAAGCTGAAGGAGCTGTGATCAAACATTGATGAGGCTGAATTTGAGGATCTGGGATTAAATATTTAATCTGCTAAATTGTGCTGAATAACATCAAATGTTATTAGGAAGATTCCAACTCCAACTATTACCTTTGCTGGAGCTTGGAATCTCTCACGACGTACGTGTAGGTTGAGCTGAAACAATCACTTCAGACAAAGGCACTGTATCCCTATGTATCGATATTACATCACATGTGCAAAGTTCAGTTCTGTCTGAGGGATTTAATCCCATCCCCAGCATTCCGTTATAAAACAGAGATGACAGGTGATGAGTGTGCATGAGGAGATTATTATGGATGAGAAAATAGATTGTTTGACCCTGTTTATGGAGCGCCATTGTTTTTATGGAGCGCCATTGTTTTCACATAGCCTAACGTGGGCGTTGTTTTGTTTCCTGCCTGCACTGAGGGTTTTTTCCATCAGTATCCTCAATCTGTCCAATCAGACGGCCCGTGCCCCCCAGAGTGACATCATCAAGCCCAGACATATGCCGGTACCGCCCCCCTCCATCAGTCAGGAGACTCTTCTTCTGTAGTTCCCTCCTTTCCTGATAAATCAGCCCAGTAAAACCCACATGCTCCAGTGCCCTTCAGGGACGCCATTTATCACTCAGCTGTTGGCCAAATCTTTTTTGACTGTACCCACAAGACATCCCCCCCAGTGCCGTTACACGACACAATTGTGATTCAGAGCCACGCCTCGCAGTTGTGTGATTCAATAGTGACAAATACTTTACTCAGTAAATTCACTCCCACTAAGGTTCGAGTCATTGTTATTCAAACGCACATGCGCTGTGCGCATTAGCCTGGGGATGAGGTTAGTAGATCGGTAACTTAATGAATGTACACAAACTGCAAATAATAACCAATCACCTCCTCATTAAATACTTTGGCATTTCTCTGGCACCATGAGTTTACTTCAGAGGAAGGTGGGTATTACTCCTGACCTTTAGTATGATTAGCTGCTCTGTACTGAGCCTGCTGCTCCTCAGCACCTCACTGATAATGACACCAGGAGATCAGGTCACACACACACACGCGCACACACACACACACACACACGCACACACGCACACACACACACACACACACACACACACACACACACACACACACACACACGCACACACAGCGCCTTAATCAACCAGTTCGTACATGAATGAACATAGATCTGCATTTAAATAGCGACTTTGAAACAGGGGTCTGGGGAGGCTGGCTTCAGTCCAGTTATTTTCATTTCATGAAAGGAGAGGACCATGCAGAGCTGTGAGAGACTGGCCATTTCACACAGGGCTTCACAGACCAGACAGGTCCAGGACACAGATGGGCAGTCTGTTGGTTCTGCTGGCTGAGCTGGGCTGGGCTGGGCTGAGCTGGGCTGGGCTCCACAGGGTTCCTGGAGGCCGGCCCAGTCGTGTCTCACTGCAGCTCTGCTCTGGGCCAGCAAGCACGCTAACATGCTAAAGCTATCATGCCAGGAGTAAAAGAACAGATTTCACCCAACATATGGGAGCTCACTGGGGCCCAAAACAAGCAGGCTGCTGGTGCTGCCCTCTGTACCTGCAGAAAACAATTAATCCTAATTTCTCTCTGCCTCACTGAATAGAGAGAGAGAGAGAGAGAGAGAGAGAGAGAGAGAGAGAGAGAGAGAGAGAGAGAGAGAGAGAGAGAGAGAGAGAGAGAGAGGGCCGAATTCATGCTGTTCTTACTGGAAAAGTGGGGGGAGTAAAAGATTTGAGAAGCTGAAAAGGCAGAGCGATGTTCTTTGGCTTCTCACTCCACCCACACTCTCTAGTCCAGTGAACTTTATATGACCCCGGAGGATTGATATTTCTCTTGACTGAGAGACAAATATCGGCATTAAAAAAAAATAGTATTGAGACAGGGCAGAAAAGTAGTTTACAGAGAAATGGGTTGTACACAAAGCACGGGAGAGAGAAAACGAGAGTGGAGGTCAGAGGTCAGAGAAAGAGAGAGTGAGGGAGAAAAAGAGGGCAGGAGAGACAGAGAGGATTAGATAAGAGGGTTCAGAAAGGTCTGTTCATGATCCTCCCACTGTCTGTTCACATGTCCTGTCAGACTCCTGGTCAAGGACAAGGCCTTGTTGTTGGGGTGTACAACAGTGTGAGTGGATGAGCGTTTGACTGGCTGACCTGATGATCTGACTCACTGTTCCAACGTAAACCCCCATTTCAAGTAGATCGAAATATTTGCTGAAACTAGAGACTCTGGATACATACAGTACGGTGACTTTACTGAAAACTACCAAACTGGCCTCTTCGTTCCAGATGACATATACAGATAGCATATGGATATCTCTATTTGGATGACTTGTCTAAAGTGGAGGTGGTCTCACAGTGAATAATGAGGAGAGTTTAACTTGGTCCCTGGAGTTGAGCACCAGAGTGGTCCATTCATAACCAACGTTCCCTCTCTAATAGCTCTTCTGAGGTGAGAGTTGAGTGTTGACGGCCCCCACTTCCCCCACGGCACACCGTCGTCTCAAAACGCCATGACATTCTCCTCACCAGGCCCAGAAATATGGCCCATAAAGCTGTGTGTCATCATAAACCTGGAGTCGTCGGCTGATTTGTGGATCCAATTACTTTCCCTCTGTAATGGATGTGTTCAGTGCCATGATGTTAAGTCAGCTGTTGTCAGCATTTGTCCCACAAGCTTTAACCTCTACAGAGAACAACAGCACCCTGGAGGAGGGGGGGGGGGCGGTCTCCTGAACACACTGTGACTGTAGAGCACCCCAGGACGCCCATTGCAACCATCACAACAGTCAACAACACAACTAAACAGAAGAGCTCTTCACATCTCAACTGCAGTACAGGTGTGGAGGCTCTAAGGACCGTTATTAATCTGTATGGGGGGGGGGGGGGGGGGGGGGGTGACTGTTATTGGGGCTGTCTGATGATATTTCTTGGCAGGTCCATCCCGTTCCATGTTTGGGAGTGTGTGATTGTTGATGGTGTGTGTTGGGGTGTGTTGGTATAATGGGAGTGTGTGATGGATTGTGATGGGGTGTGTTGGTGGTGGTATAATGCAACAGCGCAGCATGAGGTGAGCTGAGCCCGTCCACCTGCCAGCGCTGAGGGCAGCGTAATCATAGCCCTAGTGTGACCACATCACCTGCAGTGTCCCCTGTATAGGGCCTCTGCCTGGTGAGGGCAGCGTAGTCATAGCCCTAGTGTGACCACATCACCTGCAGTGTCCTCTGTACAGGGCTTCTGCCTGCTGTGAGCAGCTGCAGTGGAGGGACAGGGGAGGAGGAGGGGGGGAGGGGGATGTCCTCAGAGTCCTGCAGTGTGTCACCGTGTGTTAGCCTCACTGTCCTGTTCTACCAGGGCAACCTGGGCATCATCTGTGCCTGGGTTCTACCATGTTTGACAGAGTTACTTCACCATTCACACGCTTAAAGGTAGAGAATGATCATCCAAAGACGATCTGACAGTTGTTATTACAACTTAGGTAATAAAACCATGATGGAGTGTGCATACGTGACTGGCATGTTTGACATGGCTGCCTGCCTTGTTGCTAAGAGGAGATTAGTGCTTTGCAGGTGGAATTTTTCCATCTACTGTACCAGCCAGGTGAATGATTTGGAAGCCTTACCAAAAAGGTAAAACCACCAGGCAGCTCCTCTGAGGATAAAACCTGAAGACTATGGACTGTCCCACTGTTTACATATCCTGCAGACTGTGAGAGCAGGAGTCTGAAGGATGCTTTTGAACTGTCTGAGACAGGGGTGTCAAACTTGTTTTGGCTGCGGGCCGCATTGGACCAAATACAACCTCATGCAAGCCAGAAAAAATAATAAATGTGTTAGTAAAACTAAAAAACTTGCAGACTGCAGTATACTCAGCCTATAGTACACTCAATGCCACATTTCCACAGTGCTCAATATCACAGTGTTACAGTAGCCTAGTCAAACTAATAGAATTAATAATTAATTAACCAATATAACCCTGAGGAGGTGGTAGGAATTAAAAATGAAATAAAAAATGAGAAGACATCATGCAAGCAATGCCTGCTGATAGAAAGTAATTGCTGTCTTCCTATTTCAAAGCTGATCTATCCTTCTTTTTTTTTTCGGGCCAAATCACTCGCAAGCCTGATTGGACACCTGACGGGATGTTTCCAAGACCTCAACAGCCTGAGGAGGAATCAGGCTTGTTGGCCCACATGGGGATCTCCTCAGCTCAAAGATGAAGATTAATCAATGAGGAGATCGGTATGCTGCAGACAGCTGGGTGCTGAGGGAGTGTGTATGTATGTGCGTGCGTGCGTGTGTGCGTGCGTGCGTGCGTGCGTGCGTGCGTGCGTGCGTGCGTGCGTGCGTGTGTGTGGTGGAATGATGTGGAAAACCCCAGGCAGAGCTGAGAGCGCAGATGAGATCTCATACGGCAACACGTCGCACCACCAGGAGGAGAGAAAAATGTAACCCTGCCAGGAACCATAGGAGTCCGTTACTTTCACCAGAGGTCCACCTCCCCCATCATGACTTCATTGGCGTTGGTGGGTTTTCTGAAAGGCTGTTTCATAACAGCATCAATGGAAAGTCCATCTTCATCAAGCATCTCACAGTGGCACAGGAAAATGTCTGTAGTTGTCTGTAGCAGACATGTCTGTAGTTGTCTGCACAGGAAACATGTGGTAACTGTGGTTACGCACGTCTGTGGTTCTGACAACTGGCTAAAACACAAAGGGAGTCTGTGCTCTGCATTATGACTTCAACAGATGTCATGCGACCTTCGTCCACAATTCTGAAACGTATTCCCAGTACTCCCAGTACTCCCAGTATGAAAGGCTCAAGCCTAAAATAACTGTTTGGCAACTCCACAAGCAACCAACAGACCAGAGGTCCTAGCTTTACCTCTCTCATGCATCCTTCTGACCTCAACATGCATCCCACAAGTCAGAAATAGATACAGCAATGAATTAACTGACCAAACCAAATCTGTATTCCTATACAGTACTTTAGAAATGTTACACTTGTGTTGAATTACGTCTCCATAAAACTCTCATTCTTCAAGGAGAGATCTTAAAAGAACTGCTGGACTCATTTGCTAAGATGTGTTGAATGGTGCCAGAGCACGCCAGTTGTTAAACAGCAGGAGTCTGGCTCTAACCAAGCTTGGTACAGCAAACACGGAGGTAAACAGGCCTTCCTCTGATCTCCTCAAACGTCCAATCAAACACTGAGGCCTTCATACCGCCTTTTCCAGACGACATGTTGGATTTGGACTTGTTCAGGGTTTATGAAAGTCTTCACAGTGGAGGTCTGTGAGGGTGGATGTGTTTACGCCAAACGGGGAGGAAAACCCAAATTAGATTAACCACAAAAAACGTCTGATGCAAATGGAAATTACCGGGTTACCAGACTGTTTTCTAAACATTGAGCGTTCTAAGGTAAACTCTAAAAATATGAAGTATTGAGGCAAAAAACAACCCATCATAGCTGACATTAAAACATTTCCCAGAAAAGAAAATTGAGGCCCTCTCATTCCCTGATGGTAAGAGAGATCTCTGTTCATTGCCACAGTGACCTTGTGTACACCAAACACAACATTACGTAACGACATCAGTAGCTTCTATTAATACTGCATTCTTGGATAAGATGTCTCAATCTTTTCTGGAGCCATTTTGTTTTCTATTACACATATTTTTTAAGAGAGCTTCTTCCCTAAAGCTGTCATCAAGGGCTTTCAACGCTATCCATCTTTGTTTCTGCACAGTGATAGCTATTTTCCAGACAATCTCAGAGGACGCCTCAGCTCCCAGGGCCTTCCCACTGAACCACAACTTCAGCTTCCTTCTCCCTCCATCCCTTTCCCACTGCAGTGGAAATGTGCACCGCAGCAATGTTGGAAGAGCAACAGAGGTCGGTCACAGGAATAAATCTCTGCCCGTTTACATACAGTAGCGAATGTCGTGATATGCCCTGCAATAAATCATTCACCCAATGAGCCTGCAATATGGTCATTCCTAATGCTCATTCAAAATACAACATTTTGACCTTATTATGTTAAAATGTGATTTGGTAGCAAATGAATCATCCAATGATACAAACATAAAAATTAGGTGATTTTTTTTTCTTCTCCGTTATCATCTGTTACGCCAGATGTATTTGGGTGCATTCTCAGAGGCAGAGGCAGTTGGGCACAGGCGCACTCAGAGACGTAGTGTCCTGCACCCCTCTGGTGATCCATCATGGCGTGTGCTGTGCTCCTTCCAATTGTTTTTCCTGGCAGTGTTGGGAAGGGAAAGATTCCCAAGCTACAACAAAAACTCAGTATGTACAGAGGCCACTGTCCAGAGAAGGCGATATACAATATCACTGCTACTGTTTCACCCGGAGAGTTCTCCCTTCCTCCCTACAGTGCGGCAGTGAAGCAATGCAGGAGACACTGGGGCTGTGTTCCAAAATGCGGTCTTGTGCTCTATCTAGAGCGTATACCAAGTACGGATATGGTCTATATAGGGCGCATTTTGGAACACAGCCTTGGACCCTTACTAGTGTA
This sequence comes from Argentina silus, assembly GCF_951799395.1. Classification (NCBI taxonomy): domain Eukaryota; kingdom Metazoa; phylum Chordata; class Actinopteri; order Argentiniformes; family Argentinidae; genus Argentina; species Argentina silus. Next base: position 3,879,969 of record NC_139669.1, read on the forward strand.
CACTAAACTAGCACACGAGAGTGAACAGTGGGATTTAACAGGGTTCCTTGGTATTTCTAGAACGAAAATGTGAACACGAAGGGTGTCTTCCGACTGTGTCATGTTTATGGAGAGCAGATCCATCTCTCTCTGGCTGAGCCTGTCACACCTCCACCCAGGGGGTTAAATTAGCGAGTTGAGGAGAAAAGTGTGACTGATGTTGAGGAATAAAGGCTTCTTCTTGCCAATGTGAGAGTGAGAAGAGATACGAATAGAGGTCCTATCAGATAGAGCAGGTAGAGCTGTGAGGAGTAGGCTAAACCAGCTTCCTCAATATGCTCCTCTCCTCTCCTCTCCTCTCCTCTCCTCTCCTCTCCTCTCCTCTCCTCTCCTCTCCTCTCCTCTCCTCAGGGGGACTGCCATGTCAGTAGGGTTTTACACTACAGCTCTACAGCCTCAACCCTGCCCTATTCACTGTTATTACACTCAGAGCAGGGAATAAGTCTGTCTCTTCCTCCCACCCTCCTGCATCTCCTCTCCTGCATTTGCTGCAGAGACCAGCGGCCCAATCTCCACAGTAGGCTTTCTGTACGGCTCCTGATCTTCAAAGAGCTTCAGTACAAAGACCTTCGTCAGCCAGGAGGCTTGAGACCTACAGAGCCCCAGAGTTGGTCCTGAGACTCCCCCAGGCAGCCGAGCTCTCTCCACTGCCCTAGACTAGACGGCTGCTGCTGCTCTCAGGGATCTACCACACACTCCTACACACTATTCATTTGAACCACACACTCCTACACACTCTTCAACTGAACCAATTCCAGTCCAACAGAAACCCAGTTCTCTCCTGAATCCCTAATCTGGAATAGGCAGGGCCAGACGGATGAATAATCAGGCCAACTCAGATGGGTTTTCGACCAGAAAAATACATCTGAACAAAAGTATAAGTAAAACAACAACTGTTACACACCAGCCACAGGGAGATTCAGCAAGAGTGGCGAAGCATTGACTGAATCTTAATCACATTTTTACAACATCGGCTCAACAGATGGACTATATCACCACAATGCTATATGCTCTGGCACCTCTCAGATAGGAAAGAAAAAAACATTTCTTTATTGAATTTAATTACTGAAAGCATCAACGTTTTGGTTGGGGGTTTTTTACCACTAAGTGCTTTGAAATAGTTTTGTGGTGATGGTTTTTTGAAGTCCAGTAAATTTTTTCGTGAAATGTTAGTTGTTTGTGTGCAGTATGTGGAAGTCCATAACGGTTCAGTAAAGTACATTGCTGGGTGTCCAGTTACAGTAGACGGTGCTTAATTCTTTGGAATCTAAAAACAACAGCATCTCTTCAACAGCACCTGCTAAAACAGGACCCTCTGCCTTTGTTTACTTATATTGTTTACTTATGTATATCTAATTTCCCCCGGGAGCCGAAACTAATAATGATGATAAACATGTAACTTGTCTTTCATTACATCGTTAAAAAGCCCCCTATGACAGGGATCGCGATGATGCATAAAAATAGCCCTCAGACTGCCTACCCAGCAGGAGACAAAACAGCGTGTCTCTCATTGTGAGGGGCAGAGCAGAGATTGTAGTGTACCATGATCAATTACCAGTTACACCGCTCCTCGGCCATGGATACCACAGCTGCAATTAGCCAATCCACAGAGAGCTGGAGAGGCGTGGATCTGCAGGCCCGTCCACCATGAGGAGAACAGTGTGAAAACCACAAAGTCAATTACAGCAAAACAGCAGAGTGGCAGTCTCATTACATTGTTGTCTCTCAGTACTCTCTATTTCTTTCTCATTATCCCTCCCTCTTCTGCCTCTCTGACTCTCTCTCTCTCTCTCTCTCTCTCTCTCTCTCTCTCTCTCTCTGACTCTCCCTCTCTCTCTATCTCTCTCTCTCTGACTCTCTCTCTCTCTCTCTCTCTCTCTCTCTCTCTCTCTCTGACTCTCTCTCTCTCTCTCTCTCTCTCTCTCTCTGTCTCTCTCTCTCTCTCGCTCATCAAACCCATGCAGGCCGCCTCCCACTCCTTCCATTATGTGCAATCTAAAGATGCCCTCCTCGTTGATCAGGCAGGAGGTGTGCGGTACAAAGGTAAATGGCTGTCAAGGGTACATGATGGACCTTTTCTCCATCATGGTCGCCTCTGCTCCGTGTGGGCACTCGACCTTGATTCATTTAGACTGATGCAGAGATGTCTGTGCCTCTGGCCATGAGAGGACAATATGTTTGTGCCTGTGGCCATGGGTTTGAAAATAAGGGGAAATTTAAGCCAATATGTCATCATAAGAGCAAAAAGGCAACACTTCACAGTACATAGGCACCATCAAGTAGGTAAGTGTAGGCAGTCACATAAAACCACTTGTTTCCTATAGAATACAACAAATAATAGATTGTTATTACAGCATGTTACTGTATCTTCCTACTAATTTGTTACAACATTATAACATATGCGGTAGTTACTCTGGTGTTGTGTCTACATGTAATACAGTTGCAAAGAAATATCTTAAATCTGGTCAAGAATCGCATAAAAACAGCCCTCCTATTCATCTTACAGTACAATCAGAGTCCCTCATCCAACACAGTAGTTGTTGCATAGGGTGGAATGCTTCATCTATAACGTGTGTCCATGAGAAATGAGAGAGAGTGAGAGATTTGAAGTCAATTGCCTACATAACAGTGGCTAAACAGTCGAGAACAGAATGCAAGAGAAAAGCAGAGTAAGCATGTTAATTTGTGTGCTGTTTCCCCAATTAGAGTGTGACTGTGGAAAAAAGTCGC
>NC_139669.1:3887737-3895237 GCF_951799395.1 Argentina silus
TATGGAGTTCAGAATGGCTCTTAACCCCACACTATTGCTGAAACCCTGTGAACAGCAGGGGCTCGCCACCAACAGTCAGAGCCTGCAGGTCACTGTGCTCAAATCCACCATTCAGACACGCCATCACACAAAATACTGTACAGAGGAGAGTGTGGAAAGTGCTTGTATGCTCCACACATTAAATGCAGATTGAAATGCTGTGAGTCCTCCATTACAAATACATGTGGCACATCAGAGCAAGTGGGTAGTCCAATTCATTCTGGCAGCTGAGATGGGCACCTAGTCATGATCCCCGGCATCAAATGAGCCATCTGCCCAGATGACACTGGCTGTGTTTCACACACTCAGGGTGAGGATCTGACTCTCATAAAGAAGAGCATAGCCATGGTAGATACTAGACACCCCAGAAGCACTCATGTTACAGGTCCTGAGGCTACAACAAGATGGAACCAACACTAACCATTCTAAACCCACATCCCCTCTCTGCATTCAGCTGAGCCTGCTCATTCCGATCTCAGTATGCATCACACACTCCAGAATAATTAGCATCATTTGTCTAATTTCAGAGCATTCCAGTGTCACAACTTGAGAAGAAACTATTCAGTCATTACAGACCCAGCTGGCCACCCTCTGATCTGCCGTCCACCTCACCTGATCTGCCGTCCACCTCACCTGATCTGCCGTCCACCTCACCTGATCTGCCGTCCACCTCACATGCTCACTATTAGAGGGTGTGGTAGCCCTGAACTTCACACCTTCTCTTTCCCTCCTTTAATTTTGCCTGTACCGTCTGAGGCCAGAGAGAGGACACGGCTCCATGTTGGGGTCCAACTATTCATCACAATGAGAGCTCTTCTTAAAGTCAGAAACCAATACAAGAGGCCATTAATGTGAGGCATCAGGCCTTTAGGCTGCTGACGACAGAGAGGAGGCTCGATGCTCTTGCTCCTGTAGGCTCAGAGGCCGGATAAAGAAGCTGTACATCGAGAGGAGAGACAGAGATGGAGAGAGACAGGGGATGCTAGCTGGGCCAGAGAGATGGAGAGACACCAGACAGTGCATTCATTATCCCCTGACCAACCTGCACACCACACTGTGTGTGTGTGTACCAGGAAAGGACACACTCAGCACAGCAAGACATTCCCTCTCAACTGAGCTCTCCCTCCCCACGCAACTCCATTTTCCATTCTGGTTGTAATCCGCCCTCCACCTCTCTGCCCCATTCTCTCCTTCTCCCTCTCTCTTTCTCGGCTGTGCTCACATGACTGAAGGCCTCTGAAATAAAAGCCTATGATTGGTTTGATGCATGTCAACTGTTTCAGGTTTCAAGTTAAATAATGGCACACTTGAATACTGTACTAGCTCAAAGGAAGACCTGCAATATATAATCATTTACCTTTTTAAAAAAAAAACTGTAGGTGAAGTATTAGCATAGGCTACACACTCACATTTGTGCTATTCATTTTGTCCTTACAAACAAAAGAGAGCTATTTTACATATGTGTATATCTGCCTTTGACAAGGTAAATAAGCCTCCACTTTCATGTGAGGTTTGAGTCGCAGTGGAAAGGTATGCGTGTCTCTGCTGCTATCCATGTCTAAGTGCTGTCTGAGTCATGCCTGTAAGCTTGGATGAGCTGAACGTTGCTCAGATCACAAGCCTTGACAGCCAAAAACAAATAAAGAGAGACACAGCAGGTTCTATGCCTGCACACAGTCAAACCAAATGGAACATGGAAAACAGACCCATGATAAAAGAGAGAGGATTAAAACCCCTGAGATGGAGTTGCATTAGTGTGTGAGAGGAGGGCAGCTCCAGGGGGCTGGAGGGGAAGAGGCTCTACTGGATAGAAGTTAACACCTCCTCTTGGGGACAATGACAGTGTTATCAGGTGAGAAGCAGAAATGTTGCCAGTAAATCCTCTTTGTGCTCCGAAATCTGGATACCTGTTGTGACAGAACGCCTCAGGGGCTGTGGGCACCCCTGTGGACCTCCTCTCCCACACACACACACACACACACACACACACACACACACACACACACACACACACACACACACACACTTGCCCTGATCTGTAGTCATTGTACATCATATGGTTGTGGTGGCGTTGCCTCTGCTCTCAGCTCCTCTGGTCTCTAAAACGACTCTCCTGTTAAGAAACAAGAACAACAAAGACAATAACAATGGTCCGATCATTCTCTGTTCACTCTCTGTAACCACACAGCCGAGCAGAGACCAACTCTGCAACGCTGGGATCCTAGCTCATCAATTTTGTTGCCAGTTCAAGGACGCAGAGAAGAGTAATAATGTTCACAATAAAAGTGCTTTGTCTTAGAGAGAAAGAAGAACTAAGGGAGGATGTAATTGATCTGCTGCTCTGAGAGGCACGACCCTCCTGCTCTGTAGAGAAGAAGCTCATCTTAGCCAGAAAGAGCTCAGTGGCTCGGGAGGGTCCCATTGACTGGATCATTAACATTCAAACTGGGGGAATAACGCAACCAGACACGGATGCAGAGATTGGAAAAGACAGGAAAAAGGCCCTCTGGGTGTTGCGATGACCAGAATAATTGTCTTTCTCCTGCCATGATAATCTGCATCAGTCATGCCATGATGCCAACACACACTCAAAGGTCACAGAGATCTCCAATGCTCCCTCTACTCCCTCTAAGCTCTCCGAATATAATATATGCCAATTTTATCCAAAGCGACTTACCTGTACATTGCAGTGAGTACAAACATATTTCACTATATATGATCCCAGCGGAAATCTAACCCACAACCTAAGTGTTGTTAGCACCATGCTCTACCAACTGAGCCACAGAGGACCACCTCTCCTGGATTCCCTCGAGCAAGACACAAACACAAGTGATTTATTCTGCGTCAGTGGTATTTTATTTTGCCTGCACTCTAGAATTTCTGTAGGTTACATTTTCATAGAAAATGCTCTGTCTTGTGACGTTGAATAAAGCAATAAACCTCACTGTAGAGTGAATTGTTGACAACAGTGTGCTTGGCCTCAGACCAAGCGCTGTAGATTCCCATAAACTGTGCATGAAGGACTATTGACTCATTTGGCCACTTTTACTGCCAGACAGAGGTCTGACTTCGAGGAGGCTTATTTTTACCTGCTCCTTGACACCTCAAGACCTCTTGGTTCCTTTAGGAAAGTACTACACTGAGGTGTGCGAGACTGAGACCTACTTCCTTCTTCCATCCCTCTTCCCACTCCCCCCGTCCACAGGGCCATGGCCCATCCACTCACTGGCACCACAGAAGCCCAGAGTGACAGCTGGTGACGTGGGCATCTTAGATCTGTAACCAGCCTCTCTCTGCTCATGCACATGCATGTCCAGAGCTGTTCATTACTACCACCTCACATGTCACAGTGAACAATGACCAACAGGACATAAACAGGTATACTGTTGTAGAGTTATTGTGTTTATATTTCATCTGTGTGAATTACCCATGTCCCAGACAAAACAAAATGAGGACTATCCCTCTAGCCCACTATACTATACGAGGTAGCATCAAAGTGCTCTGCTGAAGCATTGCTATTAGCAGTGATGGTCGTTTTAAGAGACCCCCATGGAGCGGAACATGATGCATTGGGGACTCACTTTGATTTAACAGAATCTCAAAAATAAGATCATAAGGGAAGAGGAATCATTTCTCTCAGTTAAGAATAGAAGACCCCCAAGATAATGTGAAATGTCCAAAGCGTCTCGACAAAATGAAACTTTATAGAAAATATTCTGGTGGTAACCTCAAAGCACCTTAACTGTCACTACACTCTAAGCACCCCACAGGCAGTGGCATAATACATTTGGAATTGAGTGGTGAAGCCTGTTCTCCAGTCTAAGTAAGTTAATTTAATCTTGTTTAAAGTCAGTGTGTTGCTGGTAGTTTTGCTGTATTTTGCTGTGGCTATCCTGCCTTAAGCTCTGGGACCTAGTTTCTGTTGAAAGCTATCTGTGAAGCCAATTGCTGTCAATCTACAGTGGGAGGGCCTGAAACTATTCTGCAAGGAATTTAACTCCTGCTCACCTTGGACCAGGACTAATACATTTGGAATTGAATGGTGAAACCTGTCTGGTCATTAACTGATCATTAGGTGGGAGGGGCTGCAACCCTGCTAAGTCATCAGCAATCACAGAATCTGCATTTCTATCTTGACGGTCAAAGAGCGACAGCCTCTGCGACAGCCTCCTGACACGAAGACGAAGGAGTCAATCTGTGGAGTCCATCAAGGAAGGCCTTAGAGGAAGGCCAAACTACTAAGTATTTTTATTCTATTAGTTTATTTTTTCACTACTCTGAGTGTATTGACCGCTACCTACATGTTGTATTGCCCACAAACCCTGTATCTCTAGACCGGCAAATATCACAATGTGCTTTCTCCCCATTCCTGTTATTTCATCCCTCAGGAGGACACATCAACACTACACCTCCCCTTGCAACCATTCCAACCTAATCTACCCACCATGCTCAACTGACCACGACCTCACTGTCGTGGGAGGACTCTGGAACTGCCAGTCAGCGGTCCGGAAAGCAGAGGCTATCTCAGCTTACGCCTGCTTCATGTCCCTCCACCTCCTTGCCCTCACAGAGACATGGATTACACCAGAAAACACAGCTACTCCGGCAGCCCTCTCTGATGCCTACTCCTTTTCTTATTCCCCTAGACTCTCTGGTCGAGGGGGAGGCACAGGACTCCTCATCTCACCTAAGTGGTCACATAATGTCCTTCCCCTGTCACACCTGTCCATATTCACCTTTGAATTCCATGCTGTTTCTGTCACCTCCCCTGTCAAACAGTACACCACTCTCACTACTGGGTGACTTCAACATCCAGTCAGAGAAGCTTCACTCGTCTGGAGTACTTGATCTTCTCTCCTCCTTCGGCCTTACCCTGTCCCACTCTCCTCCGACTCATAAGGCGGGCAATCAGGTGACCTCAAGGCCAGTGCGATCCTCTCCACGCGCTCCTTGGCTGTCTGAAACCCTGCAAGCTTGTAGAATATGGCTCCGTGCAGCTGAGAGGAAATGGAGAAAAACCGGCCTCCCTGATGACCTAAAACCTTATCTCTCTCTTCTCCTCAACTACACCTCATCTGCATTAGCTGCTAAAGCTTCTTATTACCATTCCAAAATTCAATCCTCTGCCTCTGACCCTCGGAAACTGTTCTCCACATTTTCCTCACTCCTCAACCCACCTCCTCCCTCCTTCCTCCTCTCTGTATGTGGATGACTTTGTCACCTATTTTGAAAAGAAGATTAATTACATTAGCAGCTCTTTCTCTCTACCCCCCGCCAACACTGGTACCTCTCCTCCCAAAACCACTGTGCTACACTCGGTCTCTGGTTTATCAGCTTTTCCTGCCCTCACCCCGATGATATTCTAAAACTGGTGACATCCAAGCGGGCAACCACCTGCCCCCTCGATCCTATCCCCTCCTCCTTTCTCTAATCCATCTCCAAAGACCTTCTTCCATTCCTTGCCTTCCCAGCTGCCTTTAAGACAGCCAGAGTCAAGCCTCTTCTCAAGAAACCAACTCTTGACCCGTGTCCATGACTACAGGCCGGTATCCCTTCTCTCCTTCTTATCTAAAGCCCTTGAACGTCTCTAACCAACTGTCTCACTACCTCCTTCAGAACAACCTCCTTGACCCTCACCAACCTGGCTTTAAGGCTGGGCATACTGAGACTGCTCTCCTTGCTGGAGGCCCTCCACTCTGCTCGAGCTTCCTCCCCCCGCTACTCGGTCACAGCTTTTCACTGGCCTGGTGCCCCGGTGGTGGAACGAGCTTCCCACTGCTGTCAGGACCGCAGAGTCACTACCTATCTTCCATTGTAAATTGAAGACCCATCTCTTCAGGCTACATCTTAACTGTCCCTCCTAAAGACCTCTTCATCCCCACTACCCCCCTGTACAAGTTTCTCTACTATAAATAAATTAATAAAAAAAATAGATTACTTTTTCTTACGATGACTGATGGACAGATTATTCAGTTACTTAGACACTTTGTAAATAAAGGCATCTGCTAAATGCCATAAATGTAAATGTAATGTAATGCATAGTACAGGTAGTTTCATCATAATAGCATAGCCTTCTTTTACAAGCTAGATTCCTTTCCAATCTTTTGAGGAAAGGAAAATGCAGAATACAACTACAACAAGTAAATCTGACTATTGTGTTTGGTATTTAGTGCTGCTCGGTGCCTCAGCAAGCCTGTAATTTCACACACTGATGACCCTCTGAGGTACACTGACCAAGTACCAGCAACAACACCTCCTGCTACGTCCACTAGCCACCTTCCTAAATATTGTTCACAGTTAAAGTCATGGATGAATTATGGCCTGCCCTTCACACTGTGCTCTAAATGGGCCCCAGCATGCACTTTAACTGGATACGGAAGCTGGGTTGGCTGTAAATACGTAGTTAGCAGAGAGGAGGTATGCCAAAGAAATAGAGCCATAACTGCAGGGTTAGAAGGAGCACTATATGTTAGGAAGCAGAACTACAGTCAGGGGAGCAGAATATGTAGTTCAATACAGAACTAACCATGCTAACGCTAATCTACACATTGAAGATTACCATCCAAGCTAAACGCAGAGCTAGAGGGCAAAAAGGTCAACCATAGGGTATAATAAAAAGGAGTGGTGAAGGCAGCAGGGAAAACCTGCGGCTTAACAGAATTCTTCAGCCCTGCGGTAAAACCATCATGACAAAATAACAATAATAATTCTCTGGACTGAATGTGGCAGATGTGGAAAGTAGCTCTCCAAAGGCATTGAGGGGTGAAACAACCCACGGAGAAACAACAACATCCATTCATCACTCTCAAAACACCTACTTTCCTTACACGTTCATTATTACAGAGATGTTTCATTCCTTCCCACCCATACGCATTCCTTGTTGTTTTAAAGGCCTGCTCACATCGCCAAACCAGAGGCGGCAAATCTGATATGATTATTAATGAGTCCAACACAAGATCTAGGAAAAGACTTGGAGCGTGGTTCTTTGAAATCTATTCCTTGGTATGAAACGCATGTACAGATCTCGGCTTGAACGTGAGCCGCTGAGAGGGGAGAATGGCTCCGGAGAGAATTGCATTATTATACCAGACAGTCTTGCTGAAAGCGTGAATGCCATTTAAATGGAAAATAGACCCCAAATCTGAAATCTTCAGAGGAGGAGAGAAAGAAACATCCCTGCTTGAAATGATGGTCCTGAAGATAGGAAAGCATAACTGAAGGTAGGAACAAGAGAATAAACAGAACAGAACTTAAAAAGAATGGATGATTGGTATGAATAATCTTTACTCGAAATGGCCATGCTTATGTTGTAAAACCATGTAATAAGACAGGTTTTGGACAGTGGTCAAAGAAATGACCCCAAGTGAATTTTAGAAAAAATTACATTGTATTAACATTAGTTTTTGGTTGTATCGTTGTATGTTGATCATGACAGAAAATAGTATGTTGCAGCAATGTCTA